>NW_028320044.1:145000-252500 GCF_062004578.1 Staurois parvus | reverse complement strand
AAAGAACCATCTTATAAAAAAGAACACTCTGACAAATTGCACTAATTAACAAAATTATGTTGCCAGTAAGGGCTCTTTCACCCGGGCGTTCTGTACATCCGTTTTTCATCTGTCCTTTTACAGACGAAAAATGGACACCCATGTATTTCTATGGACTTGCGGATGTAAATGGATGATCATGTTCTAGAAAGTCTTGTTTGTTTCCTGTTCCAGAAAGTTCTCAGGTTTTGGAAAGTTGGAAAGTCTCCAGAAGCCCTGACCTGTATGTAGAACCACCCAGCCTGTCCTGAGGTGAACTCCTGCCTCACTCCCAGGCTGCCTCATCTATCTAAAAAAAGAAAAAAAGGAAAACAACAAACTCTATCTAGCTAACCTGGAGGGCGTTACATCACTGTCAGTTGTAAATTAGATTTGTACATTGTGTAACAAAGGAGTATAAGATGAAGAGCCGGCGACTCGTTCTCCCGATAAAAGTACTTTATTCATAAAGGGTACAGTGTGCAAGATACAGCAGCTGACGTGTTTCGGAAAAAAAACCTTCTTCAAACCTACGAATAAAGTACTTTTATCGGGAGAACGAGTCGCCGGCTCTTCATCTTATACTCCTTTGCTGTTCAAAGTTCCATAAAGACTCTGTGAGCTTTGCAGCACCATTGGTCTACCTCCAGGGGAATTCTACCTAGGCGGACATTTCCAATTATTGTCTAACGAAGGGTTAAAGATCTCACAGACTGGATTCTGCACTGAATGGTAATGTGCTTTAACCTCCTCGGCGGTCTGATTCTTTCCGATTTTTTGTGCTGAAAGCGGTACATTTTTTTGCATGGAAATATGTAGTTTTATATTGTAGGCTGTAATTTTTAGGAATAACTCACTGAAATCTGTCCGAACAAGAGTCTAGTAAACATCCCGGGTAGGATAAAATTTGAAACACGAAATCATAAATTATAATTTAATAAATAATCATAAAAAATAATAATATAATAATAATAAATTTAATTCAATAATATAATCAAACCAAAAACACAGAAATTTGAAATAAAGAGGCAAATTCACACATCGCTGAGCAAAGTCGCAGAATCGTTTTCAGTGTCTGATGAGGAATTTCCCCCACGAATCATTATTACTCAATTCTGCAAGTGGTTCTGATTTACTATCGCTGCTCTAAAACCGCTTTTGACCTAAAGGGACGCTTTTTGGACGCCATGGACCTTTCTCAGTTTCCAGGCAGAAAGAACAGTCAAAATGCAGGCAGGGCGCTGGACAAAGCACTCGGGACAAAATATATGTGAAATGCATTGAAACAGCAATGACAGCAAAAATTACATTTTTTAAAAATTTCAAATTTCCCGCCAGTTCCGCCGCCCGTACGTCCCGACTTCACAGGGACCGGAACACAGAAGCCGGATGCCGGCATCGGCCAGAGGAGATGGCCGGGGACGCTGCAGGGGGCACATCGCGGGAGCGCAGGACAAGGTAAGTGCTGCAGGGACTCCCTGAGCAGCGCCGCATGGTAAGCCCAAGTGTAGCTCGGGGTTACCGCTCTTGGTATAGAAATTTTACCCCGAGCTACACTCGGGAATACCGCTAAGGAGGTTAACCAAAAAAAACAATGTCACTACTTCTCTCCCTAATTATCTTTTTATTGCCATATTTTCAAGGTAATATAAGTTGTCCCATTGTCCTATGATTATGTTTGCTCCAAAAGAAACAACTCCAAATGTAAGAAAGCTTTTTTTTTTTAATGTTTAGGTATGCAGCGTGAATGGAAATACACTTTAAAGTGTAAATGCAAAAATTTACTTTCAACTAAGCATTGACATGTGCAGTCATTTCAAAAGACATTTTCACTATTTTACACCGAAAAAATATTAAAATGAGAGAGAAGATCCGTGTCTTCAGCAATTTATATTTGTGTAGTCAGTATAGAGAGTGACAAGTCTGAGTCTCGTACAAGAAGGACCCCTCGTATATATTTGTGAGCTGAAAACCTCCAATTAACCACTTCCAGTCCGGACACTTTCACCCCCTTCCTGTCCAGGCCAATTTTCAGCTTTCAGCGCTATCACACTTTGAATGATAGTTGCGCGGTCATGCAACACTGCTCCCATATAAATTTTTTAGCTTTTTTTTGGGACACATAAAGCTTTCTTTTGGTGGTATTAATTCACCACTAGGATCTTTATTTTTTTTGCTATATAAATGAAAATGTCCAAAACTTTTGAAAAAAGTGTTTTTATTATAAAATTTTGCAAATAAATAATATTTCATCATAAATCTTGGCCAAGATTTATTCAGTCATCTTTGTAGTAAAAAAATAACCCAAATTAGTTTATAACCAAAAATTATAATTTTTTAAAAACATTTTTTACATTTTTACTTTATTTTTTTATATTATTATTTATGTTTTTTTTTTTTACATACTGTCACCCTAAAGGCTGTAAAAGCAATAATTTCTCCTTCTCTCTGGCTGCATTCTTGCAGCCATTGAGAAATACTGTGACAGCTGTGATTGGTCACAGCTTGTCACATGGTACAAGTCTGTTGTGAATAGCCTTGTACCATGTGACCTCTGTGATCATTCACAGATTTCACACATAGTAAGCAATGATGTCAGAAGTGACATCTTGCTTACTACTCTTCATGTGATCACTGATTGGCCAATCAGTGATCACATGATCGGGCCCTTACACAGAGGTCCCGTACGACGATCGGTGTTCCACTGTGTCCAGAGGACACAGCGGGCATGATAGGAAGCCATCCATTGTATACAACTGTCATGTGACCTGCTGTGATTGGTCACAGGAGGTCACATGGTACTGGAAACATTGCCGGTACACAGATCTGTCATCGGCTGTGTCCGAGGTACACGGCCAGTGACAGATCGCGCCACAGAGCAGCCCTGCGGGCAGGCGCACTGCGCATGCCTGAGAGGACGCCATATGACGTCCACCCGGAGGGACAAGCTGCTCGCCTGGCCGTCTTTGTGCTATTGGCCAGGCGGGAACCAGATATTATACCTTACCAATACTTAGATGTGGTGGCATTAGTTTTATCTTTTAGGCTTTCCTTCTTTATCTTCACTTGGTGATCTTGCCAGTAAGGCTAATGTTTTTTTTTTCCAAAAAAGAACAAGCCATCCTGCAGATGTAGCAGCTAGAGTGTTGAGACAAATCCTTTACCACGGACAGGGGTGCTTACAATGATCAGCTTTTATTTATTTACAGAAAATCTTCATCTTAAAAGAAACAAACCTGCATGCTGTAACTGCTGATAAAGTATTAGCTGGAGTTTGGCATCCATATATTAGTATATTTCAATCTGCTAATACATCTAACTCTCCCCTCCCCCCAGACCAACAATGCTGCCTTCTAAAGGTGTCTCTGCTGTTTCTTCATCCAGATTGTAGGCACTTTAATGCCGCAAGGCATCCATCATATTTTGTTTATGCCTTTAAAGCGATGTTAAAGGTTCATTTTCTTTATTTGTAAAATAACAAACATGTCTATACTTACCTGCTGTGTGCGGTGGTTTTGCACAGAGCAGCCAGGATCCTCCTCTTCTCGGGTACCCCAAAGGCTCTTCTGGCTCCTCCTTTCTGTTGGGTGCCCCCCATAGCAAGCAGCTTGCTACGGGGGACACCAGCTGTTCCATATGTCCATTCAATTGCCCCCCCCCATCTCCTCATTGGCTGACTGGCTGTGATTGACAGCAGCAGGAACTAATGGCTCCTGCTTGCTGTCACAGCCAATGAGGAGGCAGAAACCCAGGACAGTTGAGTCTGTCATTCACATCACTGGATCACTATGAGGCTCAGGTAAGTACTGAGGGGGCTGGGGGCACTGCTGCACACAGACGGGCTTTTGCATGCATGAAGGTAACAACCTTTGAGCCTTTACAACCACTTTCATTTTATTTCAGTGTTAGTCTATGCGGCCATGCACACTGGGCTATGACATCTACATTTATAGAGCAGAGTTCAGAGGCATTACAATAAATGCCCCAAAGCTGCGTTTGGAGAAGAACCTACGAACATAACTTGAACGCACAGAAATGCGTCAATTCCTATGCATGTCAATTTATTCTAGTGGCTAGTATACTTGAATATAGCCAATAGAATGAGTTTATGCTCAAACATTGCTAAACGCCTTACACCTGTAAATGCGCATAAATGGGAATGAAAAAACGAGATTAGAGGAATATTTTCTGCCATCTTCTGGCAGCATACTAGGTGCATGAATTCTTACGCCCGTGTGCATGAGGCCTAATACAGGAGGCCAGATCACCAGGTGAAAACATAGGGAGAAAAAGAAGAAAACTAATGCAGCCACCTCATCTAACGAATAGGAAGCTGGCATAGTGTGGAATGACCTCTGTGATGGTATAGTGTGGAATGACCTCTGTGTTGGTATAGTGTGGAATGACCTCTGTGTTGGTATAGTGTGGAATGACCTCTGTGTTGGTATAGTGTGGAATGACCTCTGTGTTGGTATAGTATGGAATGACCTCTGTGATGGTATAGTGTGGAATGACCTCTGTGATGGCATAGTGTGGAATGACCTCTGTGATGGCATAGTGTGGAATGACCTCTGTGATGGTATAGTGTGGAATGACCTCTGTGATGGCATAGTGTGGAATGACCTCTGTGATGGTATAGTATGGAATGACCTCTGTGATGGTATAGTGTGGAATGACGTCTGTGATGGTATAGTATGGAATGACCTCTGTGATGGTATAGTATGGAATGACCTCTGTGTTGGCAGAGTATGGAATGACCTCTGTGATGGTATAGTGTGGAATGACCTCTGTGTTGGTATAGTATGGAATGACCTCTGTGATGGTATAGTATGGAATGACCTCTGTGATGGTATAGTATGGAATGACCTCTGTGTTGGCAGAGTATGGAATGACCTCTGTGATGGTATAGTGTGGAATGACCTCTGTGTTGGTATAGTATGGAATGACCTCTGTGATGGTATAGTGTGGAATGACCTCTGTGATGGTATAGTATGGAATGACCTCTGTGATGGTATAGTATGGAATGACCTCTGTGTTGGTATAGTATGAAATGACGTATGTGGTGGCATAGTATGGAATGACCTCTGTGATGGCATAGCATGGAATGACCTCTGTGATGGTATAGTATGAAATGACGTATGTGGTGGCATAGTATGGAATGACCTCTGTGATGGTATAGTGTGGAATGACCTCTGTGATGGCATAGTATGGAATGAAGCTCTGGTCCCATTATTTATTAGATAAAATTTTCCACATTTGAAATCTGTCGCTTGTATTAAAATATTATCTAGTGCCCCTGCCATGATGGTCCTTGTTCAGGCTCCTCCTCTTATAGGGTGGTTGCAGTCTGTCTGTCTCCCAGCTATGCTCCTGCGTTGTCACCCTGGCACACCGAGCTCTCGATTGGCACTGCAAGTGGTCATTTTAGCATACATTATTCAAACATGGTCCACTGTTGTCAGAATCAGAAATCCTTGAGAAATGCCATGCCGCCATATCTGGAGAGCATGCAGACAGGAAGCTTATACAAATAGACCGCAGGAGATCAGCTGCACTAAAATTGCAACAAAGGATGAAAAATTGTGCAAACAAGTATTTTATATTTTAAAAATGATTTTGTTTTTCATGATACACAATGAGAATGAGCAGGTGGCCTCACTATCCCTACCACTTGTTGCTAAAGCGTTTGAGTCACTATTTGAAGGACTTCCATGATAATTGGCTTGTGTGGTGATGAGCACTTTCTCTTCCTGGAATATAATCGGCTTTCACAGTACAACTGTAACCAGTGCTATTCAATGTTTATGAAGGTCAAAGTAATACATTGAATTTCTCTTGCCAGAAGTGTGAAAATGTCTCTTGTTTGGAAAAGTTCGACATCCCTCTCACATAAAGTGCTTTCATAGAACATACTGGATCCAATGAAATAAAGCATTTGGGACACTCTTTTCTGGTGGTATTGACCCTTTAGAAAGTCCTGCGATGGGTTAATTACCCCCCCTCAGAGGATTTACCCCCCCCCCCTTCCTGACCAGGCCATTTTTTTGCAGTATGGCAAACTTTTGAAACTTTTCGTTTTAGTGCCGGTTCACACCTGAATCACACATGAGCACCGTCCGCATTCATGAACGATTTCTGTGTGTCTCAGTGTAGTGTGATTTTCAGCTCATTCATTTGAATTGGCTGAAATAGCACTGGATCGCACCAAAAGTAGTGGATGCACTACTTTTCAAAAACATAAATATACAGATAAAAGCACATAATAAATGCATGTTGAAGCGGTAGGCGCTTTAATGTGTGTTAAAATCAAAGCAAGTGTAAACAAGCCTTAACCACCTCCCGTCCAGCCGTTGTATATAAACGGCCGGATGGTGGCAGTGCAGGGGTGGGTGGCTGATTATATGGGGCTTTCCCAGCCCCATGCTTGTGCGCGCTCCCTGGGAGCGCGCAGCACCGCGATCCGGTGCCCGCTGTGTCCTCCTGACACAGTGAAACACCGATCGTCGGACAGGACCTCCGTGCAAGGTCCCAATCATGTGATCACTGATTAGGCAATCTCCCATAACTCATATTTGCCTATAGCTTTTCATCTGCACAAGTGACAGTCCACCCGCGGGTAGATTATTATGCAGACAAGTCTAAGGATTAATTAGATATGAATTAGGAAATTATATACTGCACGGTTCACGAGATCTATGTTTCTGCTTCCCTGAGTGTCCGAGACAAGGCAAGTGACCCATCAAACTGTTTGTCTGCTCACTGGCCATCTGACGAGGTGTCCGGTTTTTATGTACGTCTCTCATATTCCAAGATATGAGACATAGGGGAAAAATGGATTTACCAGAATTTATCTGATTATGTCATACAACCATTGGATATATATATATATATATATATATATATATATATATATACCAGTGAGTCCGAGTCAGAAATATATGAACATAACATACCAGCTGCGCAGAAAGTGAGGTAATCTATCCAATGGTTGCATGTGCACAATGTGGGCAGGAAAAATGGCGTCTTATATAAGATGTAATGAAAGTTTATGATGTGCACATGTCTAGGCATATAACTACATATCTAAAATATATATATACATACATACACACACACTTTTCCTTTTAAAAGATAGATTTGGGCTCTAATATAAAAAAATTATCTGATGCTAGGTCTTAACATAGTAAGGGTTTTTCCTCTAATGTTGTTTGTCATAAATCTAATTCTATATAGGAATAGAAATGGAAAGTGTAGTTTATTTTTAGAAAATGAACGTTTATCAAAGCTGTTTTATTTAATTTATTGAATTGAATGTATGTAATTGTTGAATTTATTGCTTAGACTAGGGTTTAAATGAATAGAAAAGGTTTCCAGGTTTCCCATCATCCCTACATGCTTGTTCTAAATTAGTGAATCACTAACCATTAGGAGGTTGAGAGGTGAATGAAAGCTCCACACTATCCTGATACAGAATCTGAAACAATAAGCCAACATATTTTTATTTCATCAGGGCTTGGAATACAGTGTGTAACAACAAGATCAGGATGCAGGTAGCTAAACAACATATTCTAAAAAAATGTTAGTTGGGAATTTCTATTGGAAAGACAATCTGTTAACCATTGGCTGCCGACAGAAATTCACAGCAAACCCTTTTTAGAATACGTTCTCCACCTGCCTGATCTTGTTATTTCACAGAGTATATTGGTCCCGGATGAAGGGGCAGAGTCTGGCACCCTGAACTCTTTGGACTCTGTATTTTATGGTGAGACATGGGGCAGTAAAATGGCTTAATCATCAGCACTTTTGCTTTGCAGCACTAGTGTCTTTGGTTCATGGAGTTTGCATGTTCTCCCTTTGCTTGAGTGGGTTTCCTATGGGTACTCCAGTTTCCTCCCACGCACCAAAGGCATCCTGGTAGGAATGTTTTATATTAAATTATTATTATTATTATAGCATTAAGCATACAAATAATAGTTACCTTTAATTATCCAAAACTAAAATAGATAACATTAGTAACATTGCCTCTGAGACAAAGGTCATGTTTCATGCAATATTGCTAAAACTCAGTGGAGTATCGGAACGTCTCCCAACGAAACCATCTGGACCTGTGTTCCTCCAACTCATTCATAATGGCAGAAGCGAGGGTCACCATGGTCTGTATATTGTTTATTCTTCTACTTGGCAAACCATTCACTCAGTCTGGGTGGCTTGTTTGTTTCAGCTTGCTCCTGTTTAAATTGGCCCAAGTGTATGCATGTGGAATAGCAACCTTAGATTGAAAGCTCCTTGGGGGCAGGGACTGATGTGAATGCAAAATATACTGTATAAATTGTTAGCTATATATATACTGTATACATGTTATCATCTCTTCCACCTTTGGATTTGTTGTCCTAGTTGTCTAAGAACAGCTAATCCAGAATTATTGTATTCCCCTATTGACTTGACTCCATGGATTCTTGCCGAAACTTCACTAAATATTAAAGCGATGATAAGGATAACCATAGAGCATGCACTTTCAGAAACAATTCAGGCATGGCATATTTTCATTGTGACAGGATCATTTTAAAAGCTATGATTCTCAGAAGTGATGATATGACAGTAACATTGGGAGCAATGCTGGATGTTGATGGCTAATCCTGTTTGTGTTTTGACCCCTCAGCTGGATGCGTTCCTCACCTCTGCTCTTGCTGCTCGGCCTGTGCACCGTCTATCATCTAGAGGTAAGGTCACCCTGCACTCAGACAGGTACCAGCCACCCTGACACTGCACTGATGTCTCTGAGGTTCTTCACAATAATAACTCCAATTACTAGATGCAGGAGAGGCTGACATTCGGAGTTATCCCTTATTAATGCTCTTTCAATCAGTGATCTCCTCCAGAGTCTGTCATGTCTTTATTTTTTCTGTAGCTACAGTGGTATACCCCACCATACACATTCTCCTACAAATCATACAATGTATTTTTTTTTCTTAATGATTCCATGATGCACGCTTTTATTAAACATCAGTATTGTTTTTTTTGGTGCAACCATTGTCAGAAAAAGTCCCCATGGTTTTCCCAGCTCAATTCTCCAGTCTGTAGGTTCAAAGATCTGTCCTGACATCAAGGGGAGTGCAATACTTACATCTTCTGTTTTAGATTTTTTAAAGACATTTGGCAATTGGGTAGCTGATAAAGTTGCAGGTTTGCGAATCAAAAAGACCCCAAAGTGATCCAAACCCCCCCAAAAAATGTAATATGTTGCAGATTACTATTCCTTATTTGGTGGCTACATTAGCTTTCATTTCTAGGCTTTTTTGATTTTTATGTGGTATTCCAGCCAGTAACACACTTTCTGTTCTAGAGTGATAGCACTCATTGTACGGTGGAGCAGTGTTGTCATCCTAGGATGCTCTCTTCATTTGGACTACAAACACCTCTCCCTCTCCTCATCTGCATTACATAGAGGGATGTGGATAGTGTAGAACAGAACTCACCCAGAGGAACCCCTAAAATAATTTTCAAGTCTTGATGAACCTTTACTAAAACCAATTAATCAGGGGTCAATGGGAAAAATGCATTTAAAATTGGTAGCCAGTAGAATGTAGAATGGAACCCTTACAGTGGTGGTTCAAATGCCACCCCTACAGACAGCAAAAAAAAGATCATTAGTGTCAATCTGCTTGTTTTGCCAAGTGGCATTGGCATCGGAACTATGCAGATAGTGAAATGGGAGGTCAATCAGCCACAGCTTGAGGAAACCCTAGCAACCTCTGAAGGAACCCTATGGTTTGATGGAACCCTTGCTGAGAATAGCTGGTGTAGCACCTCCCTGACAACCCAAAGGCAGGATGGCACCTCCAGAGGCAGGGGCGGCTAGCATGTCACCCCAGGGCTACAATGGGGGACTGAGACAAAACATTTGGTCCCAGTCATTTTTAGAGTTTTATTGCAGAGGAAGTTAAGAAGGTGAAGGTTAAGGGTCACAGGTAAGAGGCAGATCACTCACAGACTTTCCAGATCAATGTCAGAATCTTTAAGCTAATCTGGCAACATTGTAAGCAAGTTTCTAAATTTCATTGTGTCCTCCAACTGAGTCACCAGGCCCTTCTGAGAAAGCAGCCTTCTTCCTGGCTCTCTCCAGCAAGGGGCTTCACCTGGATCTTCTCCTTGGCACAGCTTCCTCCACACCAGGTTCAGGACCACCTCAGCATATGTTAGACCCCAAACAGGCTATTGGGCCTAACAGTAGAGCTCCATCCAGGCCTCATCCCAGGGGAAGAGAGAGAGAGCATCTGGCCTGTCCCAAATATTATCCGCCCTCAGCATGCACCAGTGGCTGTAATCTTCAACTAGATTGGATGAAGAAAATATAAATATTCATAGCTCAGTCTTGTTTATGAAATCTCATATCATGATCAGTGTCAACAGTGACACCAACTACTGACAGTGAGAAATCATAACTCAGCTGAAGCTGAGGGAAAAACAATGTGAAGAACTACACAATATGACTTAGGCTATTACAGCCAAGGGCAGCACAGCCAGGGGTACCATTGGCAACTATCACCTTTGGATAAAGTATTGATCTTGGATTAAGTATTACACTTCGGCTCTGCATCATCTGAATAACTCGTCTCTATCCCATCACAGGTAAATGCCTGCAAGGAAATATCCATCTGTAATATCGCCCATGCCATGTATGAATGCTAATTCACCCTGCACTGCTATATGGTAAATGCCTGCAAACAAATATCCATCTGTAATATCACCCATGCTATGTATGAATGCGAATTCACCCTGCACTGCTATATGGTAATCTCTACTGCTTTTAAAATCCACCTCTGACTGTAGCTGATTCATAACTATCAATGTTCTTATTGGTCATTCTTACTGCTTCAAATATCTTTAACTCTGGTCCATATTACTGTGGTGTTTGTTTTGCTCTTATTGTCTAAATTAAAATTTATGAGCTGATCCTAATCTTCACAACTCTTCCCTCTGCTCTCTTGTTGTCTTTTGTAGTCCTCCTTTGGTGTGAGAAGTTTGCCCTGCTAGCCATGCAAGGTATAATTCATGGAGGTATAATGGTTCAAACTATTAAGGATTCCATACATTCCAATGCTTATGTATCATACAAGCATGATATTCCTCTTTCCCACGATCACCATGGAGTCCTTCATAGTTTGAATCGTTATACCTCCATGATGGTTGTACCCCATTGGTTATAATCCGCTTATATTTGCAGAATTATTCTTTGAAGCCTGTTTTGCCAACCACGAAAGTGGGAGGCAACAACTATTGGTGAGTGCACATCCGTGTGGGGGACACTTCGAGGCACCCGGTTATTAGACAGCACGTGGTGGATTCCAAAGAAGGAGGAACAATTTCTGTGGACTTTGGATTATTATATATAATTTTTGTATTCACAGTAATTTACTGATATCATTTTATTGATTTATTCACATTTTATTGTGTTGTACTCACTATATCACCCCATTGCTATTAATTTAGTGCCACTATAACACTTTATGTGTTGTTTTATTCACTAATTTATTACGGTTTGTTTAAAGTGGCAGCAGTTTTTTGATTAATATATATATTTGTTGAATATATTTGATACACTAAGTGCAATTTAATAGGTGTTGTTAAATATCACATACACGTTTATTTAACAAACTTATTTAAGACAATACCAGATGCCTCAAAAAACGTAGCCGTGCTCTTCAGCATTTATGGCGTAAGACTAGGACCCAGCAAGACTTCGACCAATATAAATCTGCCCTTCAAAAATACAATTCTTACCTCCACACTGCCAAACAAACCTATTTTATCACTCACATTAACTCCCTCTCACGCAATCCCCGTCAACTCTTTTCTACCTTTTACTCTCTACTTCGTCCTTCTCTACCTCCACCCACTAAATCACTCACTGCCCAGGAGACCGCTAATCACTTAAAAAAATAAGATTAATACAAGTTGTGACGAGATCTCCACTGTACAGGTATCTCCTTCACCCTACACTCCTTGTCCACCTGCACAACCTATACTTCCCTTGTTTAATCCAGCTACTATAAAGGAGGCTGGTAAACTGTTTTCTAAAGCCCACCTAACCACCTGCCCCCTGGACCCTGTTACCTCACAAATACTACGGTTACCCTCTGGCTCTATCCTTCATTCTTTAACTCATAACTTCAATCTCTCCCTTTCTACTGGCATCTTCCCCAACTCTCTAAAACATACGCTAGTCACCCCCATACTTAAAAAAGCCACACTGGACCCCGCCAATCTTAGCAATCTAAGACCCATCTTCTTACTCCCTTTTACCTCCAAACTCCTGGAACGTCTAGTCTACAATGGCTGAGCTGTCACCTTATTGCAAATAACTTTCTCAATCCCCTTTAGTCTGTATTTTGCACACAACACTCCACAGAAACTGCTCTCCTAAAACTCACAAACTTCTAACCGCTAAAACCAATGGTCACTATCCGTACCCTTGCTCTTAGACCTCTCCACTGCCCTTGACACAGTTGACCACCCCCTCCTCCTCAAAAAACTGTATTTACTGGGTCTCTGTGACTGTACTCTCCGTTGTTTTGAATCTTATCTATCTCACCACACCTTCAGTGTCACTTACAACTCTACTTCCTCCTCTTACTGTCGGGATCCCCAAGGTTCTGTCCTTGGACCTCTCGTATTCTCGATCTACACTTCTTCCTTGGGTCAGCTGATAGCTTCCCATGGATTCCAATACCATTTCTATGCTGATGACACACAAATTTATCTCTCTACTCCTCAGCTCACCCCATCAGTTTCCTCAAATATCACCGATTTACTAACAGACATATCAGACTGGATGTCACACGACTTCCTAAAACTAACAACTTACAAAGCTATCCACAACTCTGCCCCCAGCTACATCACCAACCTGGTCTCAAAATATCAACCAAACGGCTCTCTTCGATCCTCCCAAGACCTTCTGCTCTCTAGTTCCTGTGTCACCTTCTTCCACGCTAGCCTCCAGGACTTCTGCCGAGCTTCTCCCATCCTATGGAACTCCATACCCCAATCTGTCTGGCTGTCTCCTAATATATCCACCATTAGATGATCCCTGAAAACTTTTCTCTTTAAAGAAGCCTATCCTGCTTCTACCCAGTAAACCGCCGTTTATTTCCTCCACCAGCTTCTCCCCCACAGCTAGTACCTTTTGTATCACTCAACTCAACAGATGCACTCTTTTATTCATCACAAAACCTCCAGCAGCACTGAATGTCACTGTGGAAAGCACACTGGATGCAGGACAGGCTAGTAGCTTGATGGCATAGTGAGCAAGTTCTGGCCAGTGATCTATTCTCAAGACCCAGTAACCTAATGGATGCTCAGTTGGAAAGGTCTCCAAGTCTGCTCTTATCCCTAGATAATCCTGCCCCACAGGAATGGTTTCTGCATAAAGGGGGCCTTGAGAGGACAGGAAATCCTCTTCCTCCCGCTGTTCTGCCTCAAGTGCCCTGTCCATGATTCCACGCCGTGTGTGCTCCAGCAGGAAGACTAGAGGAATAGTGTCACGGATGTATGCAGTGTCGCAACCATCACCATCCTTGTGGCCTCTTCAAACAGTGACAGGACAGTGCATGCATCCTTTATCAGCAGCCACTGGCATGGCGAAAAGAAGCCACGCTCCCCTGAGCCTGTCCTTGTGCCATTTTTACATAGGTACTCATTGATGGCCCTCTGCAACATGTGCAGCTGCTGCAGCAGCAGCATTGGCAAAGTTGAGTTCCACCGAGTGAGCATGTCACAAATGAGACGGTTGGTGAGCAGATTGAATTCCCGTTGAATTTCAGTCAGTTGAACACTGGCTATGTATGACTGCTGGAAATGGCCATAGACTTTCTGGCCTGCCTCATAAGATCTTGAAAGCCTGGATACCTGTTCAAGAAATGCTGCACCACCAAATTCAGGACATGTGCCAAGCATGGAACATGTGTCAAGTGTCCCTGTCAGAGGGTGGAGAGAAGATTGGTGCCATTGTTGCCTACAGCCATTCCTGGCTCAAGCTGCCATGGCGTCAACCACCTCTGAGCCTGCCCCTGCAGAGCTAACAGAATCTCTGGCCTGGTGTGGCTCCTGTCCCCTAGACAGACCAGCTGAAGCACCGTGTGCCATCTTTTAACCTGACTGGTTATGTAGCCCCTTGAACAGAGCACTGCTAGTTCAGACGAAAATTCAGCAGAAGAGGCCACAGAGGCAAAGGAATAGGAGGAGGTGGAACAGACAGATGTGGCAGAATCACCACTAACCTTTTGGAGGCTTGGTGGCAGAAGAAGCTCCAGCACTGAACCCTGTCCTGCATCCTTCTCAGCTGCTAGCAAAGTTACCCAGTGCACCATGAAGGATATGTACTGTCCCTGACCATGGCTGCTGGACCACGTGTCAGCAGTAATGTGGACCTTGCTGCTGAGGGCCCTGTCCAACGAGGCTAAAACATTTCCTTCCACATGATGATACACAGCTGGAATGTCTAACAGAAAATAACAAATGCTTTGACTCCTGCGCTGGACGATGGACTCCACAGTAACTGTAACCACAGAAAGGAAGCCTATAGGATGCATACCTTGCTGCCCTCACCAGACCAGGGAAATCCAAATGAATTGCATACAAAGAAACAAACAGAGGCCGCATGTGCCTAGTGCATTACCTATGAATATTGATTTATTATATAAAAAAGTAATATACTCACAAAATGATAAAATATCAAAGTCACATCATGAGAAGAACAGCATGGTCTAGTCTCCCTAGATGGTGTCTTTATGGGGACTATTAGATCTCCAAATGGCTGACGCATTTCAAGGCCTTGCCTCTTTCTCAGAGCCAGTACCTACACAGCCTGTGCCCTCTCTTTAATATGCTGGTTTCTAAGGGGCGGGTACTCAGTGGCCCCACCCATGTGTGGGAATGACAGATGTGTCAGATGCTGTTGGGGATGAAGCCTAAGAGCCCAATAGTGTGCATAGCTAGTGTGCATAGTGGAATGATCAATAAAGTAAAATATACTACAATTCACCCCTTAGAAACCAGCATATTAAAGATAGAACACAGGCTGTGTAGGTACTGGCTCTGAAGAAGAGGCAAGGCCTTGAAACACGTCAGCCATTTGGAGGTCTAATATTTCCCATAAAGACACCATCTAGGGAGATTGGACCGTGCTGTACATTTTATGATGTGCCTTTGATATTCTATCCTTTTGGGGGGTATTTCTTTTTTATATAATAAATCAATTTTCATAGGTAATGCACTAGGCCCATGCCTCTCTGTTTGTTTCTTAGTATACACGGTTGGAATGGCCTTACGTGAAAAGATTTGTCTTTTTGGAACCCGCCACTGTGGTACAGCACATTCTGCAAATTCACAGAAGGGGGCAGAGTCCACCAGATGGAAAGGCAGCAGTGGTAATTAGAGATGAGCGAATTATTCAAAAATTCGATTCGGCTGATTCGCCGAATTTGAGGAAGAAATTCGATTCGATGCGAATTTATTCGCTACGAATTTAACTTATAAAAAGGGTTTCTAGGCTTCAGAGAGCCTTTAAATTAGTGCAGAACACTGTACCTTTAATTTAAATGCCCTTGGAGATGAGGAAGGAGAAGGAGAAGGATGAGAAGAAGGAGAAGGAGAAGGATGAGAAGAAGGAGAAGGAGAAGGATGAGAAGAAGGAGAAGGATGAGAAGAAGGAGAAGGATGAGAAGAAGGAGAAGTAAAAGGAGAAGGAGAAGAAGAAGGAGAAGGATGAGAAGAAGGAGAAGGAGAAGGATGAGAAGAAGGAGAAGGAGAAGGATGAGAAGAAGGAGAAGGATGAGAAGAAGGAGAAGGATGAGAAGAAGGAGAAGTAAAAGGAGAAGGAGAAGAAGAAGGAGAAGGATGAGAAGAAGGAGAAGGATGAGAAGAAGGAGAAGGAGAAGGATGAGAAGAAGGAGAAGGAGAAGGATGAGAAGAAGGAGAAGGAGAAGGATGAGAAGAAGGAGAAGGAGAAGGATGAGAAGAAGGAGAAAGATGAGAAGAAGGAGAAGGAGAAGGATGAGAAGAAGGAGAAGGATGAGAAGAAGAAGGATGAGAAGAAGAAGGATGAGAAGAAGAAGAAGGATGAGAAGAAGGAGAAGGATGAGAAGAAGAAGAAGGATGAGAAGAAGAAGAAGGATGAGAAGAAGAAGAAGGATGAGAAGAAGGAGAAGGATGAGAAGAAGAAGAAGGATGAGAAGAAGAAGAAGGATGAGAAGAAGGAGAAGGATGAGAAGAAGAAGAAGGATGAGAAGAAGGAGAAGGATGAGAAGAAGGAGAATTCCAAGCCGGCAAAAAGTGTATCTGCAGAGCTCCGCTATTTCTTAGCGGAGCTCTGCAGATACACTTAGCGGAGCTCTGCAGATACACTTTTTGCCGGCTTGGAATTCTTCTTATTTTCATCCTACTTCTTCTTTTTCTTCTTCTTCTTCTTCATCCTCATCCTCATCCTCTTCTTCTTCTTCTGAGGATGAGGATGAGGATGAAGAAGAAGAAGAAGTAGGATGAAAATAAGAAGCTCCGCTAAGTGTATCTGCAGAGCTCCGCTATTTCTGACAGTTCTCTGACGTTCACTCCATACAGCGGTTGAAACATTGTATCTATAAATGGAAACAAATAGATACAATGTTTCAACCGCTGTAAATGTGAATGTCAGAGAACTGTCAGAAATAGCGGAGCTCTGCAGATACACTTAGCGGAGCTCTGCAGATACACTTTTTGCCGGCTTGGAATTCTTCTTATTTTCATCCTACTTCTTCTTCTTCTTCTTCATCCTCATCCTCATCCTCAGAAGAAGAAGAAGAATGGAAAGAAGAAGAAGAGAAATGAAAAGAAGAATGAAAAGAAGAAGAAGAATGAAAAGAAAAAGAAGAAGAATGAAAAGAAGAATGAGAAGAATGAAAAGATTCTTCTTCTTCTTTTCATTCTTCTTTTCATTCTTCTTCTTCTTTTCATTCTTCTTCTTCTTCTTTTCATTCTTCTTTTCATTCTTCTTTTCATTCTTCTTTTCATTCTTCTTCTCAGTCTTCGTTTCATTCTTCTTCTCATTCTTCTTTTCATTCTTCTTCTTCTTTTCATTCTTCTTTTCATTTTTCTCATTCTTCTTTTCATTCTTCTTCTCATTCTTCTTTTCATTCTTCTTCTTTTCATTCTTCTTTTCATTCTTCTTCTTCTTCTTTTCATTCTTCTTCTTCTTCTTCTCATTCTTCTTTTCATTCTTCTCATTCTTCTTCTCATTCTTCTTCTCATTCTTCTTTTCATTCTTCTTCTTCTTTTCATTCTTCTTTTTATTCTTCTTCTCATTCTTCTTTTCATTCTTCTTCTTCTTTTCATTCTTCTTTTCATTCTTCTTCTTTTCATTCTTCTTTTCATTCTTCTTCTTCTTCTTTTCATTCTTCTTCTTCTTCTTCTCATTCTTCTTTTCATTCTTCTCATTCTTCTTCTCATTCTTCTTTTCATTCTACTTCTCATTCTTCTTTTCATTCTTCTTCTCATTCTTCTTTTCATTCTTCTTCTTCTTTTCATTCTTCTTTTTATTCTTCTTCTCATTCTTCTTTTCATTCTTCTTCTTCTTTTCATTCTTCTTTTCATGAAGAAGAAAAGAAGAATGAGAAGAATGAAAAGAAGAATGAAAAGAAGAAGAATGAAAAGAAGAATGAGAAGAAGAATGAAAAGAAGAATGAAAAGAAGAATGAGAAGAATGAAAAGAAGAATGAGAAGAATGAAAAGAAGAATGAAAAGAAGAAGAAGAATGAAAAGAAGAATGAAAAGAAGAAGAAGAAGAATGAAAAGAAGAATGAAAAGAAGAAGAAGAATGAAAAGAAGAAGAAGAAGAATGAAAAGAAGAATGAAAAGAAGAAGAATGAAAAGAAGAATGAAAAGAAGAATGAGAAGAATGAAAAGATTCTTCTTCTTTTCATTCTTCTTTTCATTCTTCTTCTTCTTTTCATTCTTCTTCTTCTTTTCATTCTTTTCATTCTTCTCATTCTTCTTTTCATTCTTCTCATTCTTCTTCTCATTCTTCTTTTCATTCTTCTTCTTCTTTTCATTCTTCTTTTCATTCTTCTCATTCTTCTTTTCATTCTTCTTTTCATTCTTCTCATTCTTCTTTTCATTCTTCTTTTCATTCTTCTCATTCTTCTTTTCATTCTTCTTCTTCTTTTCATTCTTCTTTTCATTCTTCTTCTCATTCTTCTTTTCATGAAGAAGAAAAGAAGAATGAGAAGAATGAAAAGAAGAAGAATGAAAAGAAGAATGAGAAGAAGAATGAAAAGAAGAATGAGAAGAATGAAAAGAAGAATGAGAAGAATGAAAAGAAGAATGAAAAGAAGAAGAAGAAGAATGAAAAGAAGAAGAAGAATAAAAAGAAGAATGAAAAGAAGAAGAAGAATGAAAAGAAGAATGAAAAGAAGAAGAAGAATGAAAAGAAGAAGAAGAAGAATGAAAAGAAGAATGAGAAGAATGAAAAGAAGAAGAAGAAGAATGAAAAGAAGAATGAAAAGAAGAATGAAAAGAAGAAGGAGAATGAAAAGAAGAAGAAGAAGAATGAAAAGAAGAATGAAAAGAAGAATGAAAAGATTCTTCTTCTTCTTCTTTTCATTCTTCTTCTTCTTTTCATTCTTCTTCTTCTTTTCATTCTTCTTTTCATTCTTCTCATTCTTCTTTTCAATCTTCTCATTCTTCTTCTCATTCTTCTTTTCATTCTTCTTCTCATTCTTCTTTTCATTCTTCTTCTTTTCAGTCTTCTTTTCATTCTTCTCATTCTTCTTTTCATTCTTCTTTTCATTCTTCTTCTCATTCTTCTTTTCATGAAGAAGAAAAGAAGAATGAGAAGAATGAAAAGAAGAATGAAAAGAAGAAGAAGAATGAAAAGAAGAATGAGAAGAAGAATGAAAAGAAGAATGAAAAGAAGAATGAAAAGAAGAAGTATTCCAGTACAGCAAAAAGTGTATCTACAGAGAGCTCCGCTATTTCTAACAGTTCTCTGACAGTTCCTTCACATTTACAGCGGTTGAAACATTGTATCTGTTTCCGAATAAAAACATCTGTATCCTAAATGGAAACAAATAGATACAATGTTTCAACCGCTGTACATGTGAAGGAACTGTCAGAGAACTGTCAGAAATAGCGGAGCTCTCTGCAGGGACACTTTTGCCGGCTGATCGGGAAAAATCCGATTCGCGCACCCGAAGTATGCTCATATTCGGATTCGACGCGAATCGAATTTTTCCTGAAATTCGAAACGAATTCCACTTCGCCTGGTTCGATTCGCTCATCTCTAGTGGTAATGCTAGCAATTTGGCCAAGCTAGCATTTAGACGCTGCGCATGTGGATGGGTGGGACAGTATTTTTTTTTACAATTCAGCAACTGGGGTAAAGAAATTTTCCTGATAAAATCAACAGATGGTGTACTGCTATCAGATGGGGTGCCAGGACCTTGGGCACCAACTGCTGTACCATCACTCCTCTCTGTGGAGGCTGTTGAGAAGACTTGACATTTTAAAGTTGAGGTAGAGATCCCAGATGAGGAGCAAGAAGTCTGCACTTGTTTCGGATGTGGGTCTTTCAGGTGCTGTTGCCAACGGGATGCATGGCAGCTCGACATATGTCTTGTCAAGCATGTGGTGCCCAAGTGGCTGGTGTTTTGGCCACGCTTGATCCGCTTCAGAAAGAAACTGTAAGCTTCAATGCTGCGATCTGCTGCACATGTGTTGAAAAAATCCCACACCAGAAAACTTTTGGAAGTCTGCCGGGAAACAGCAGGGCCCTGCACCTGTAGAGCTTTGCCGTGTGATGCCATCAGTTGACTGCCCTTCGCCTGCCCTTGGAAGACATCCTGCCTCGTTGGAGTTCTGCCTCCTCCTCACTTTCCTCCTCTGTTCTCTCACGCACCCATGTATGGTCAGTGACCTCATCATCCCCTTCCTCCTCATCAATGGAGCCAACTTGGCAGTATGATGCGGCTGGGGGAACATGACTTCCAATTTCTTTTCCCTCACTGGCACCCCCTCTCTCCAGCCTCACATCACTCCTTTCCTCATCCTGGGAACTAACTTCGGAGCATTCAAATTGCTGCGCATCCTCCAGCAGCATGTAACTGACATTATGATCAAATAATTCTGGCAACTCCTCCGTGCATGATGGTGGGGCTACAGAGGGAGAAGCTGTGGTGGACAAGGAGCCTGTGGAACAGGCCAGTTTGGCATCTGCGGTGGAAGACAAAATAGTATGAGCCTGGGTGACAGAGGATGAGGATGGCTGGGTTATCCACTCCACCAACTGTCCTGCATGTTGTGGCTCAATAATACGGCCAGCACCAGAAAAAAAGGACAAGCATGCCCTGCCTGCAGAGGATACACCATGTCCACTGCCACCACTTTTCACTGTGGACACAGAAGCTGCTTGTCCTCTCTTAGCTGCCCGGGAGCATCTGCCTCTCCTTCTTGGCCTTTCAGACATGATGGGGATTTTTTAGGGGATTTTTCCACTTTATTTTTCTGTGTTGAATTTTGGTGCTTGGGTGCAATATGTTTGTGCTTGGTGCACTATAAACTGATTTTTTTTTTATTTTTTCTTTAATTTCTTTCTGCTATAACACTACACCAGGTTACTGCTATAACACTGCATGAGATCACTCCTATAACACACACTACGCAAGGCAGTGGTATCAGCAGGCTTAAATAGTGTGGGGCGTGGTCTTAGCCCCTGAACCATGATTGGCCAAAGTCAGCAAGACTTTAGCCAATCATGGCTCTTCCTGAGAACTCAGCTGTGATTGGACAAAGCATTGCACCTGCACCTTGGCCAATCACAAAGTGTGTTTTACATTGTTTGGACGCGCAGGTGAACTTCCCGCCGAACGCCCTTACCGTCGAACACACGAATGGCCAATGTTCGACTCAAACCGTCAGCCCATCCCTATCAGCTGTTGGTTAATTACCAGCCACTCATTGTCTCCACTGGATACCATTACCTGCCTCATTAGTCCAGCCCACTGCCAACCCTTTTGCTATTGTAGCAGTTTAACAAATGTCCTCCTTGCCCTTGTGTGGTCTATGACCTCCAGTGTGTTCCTGCCTGTGTTCTTGTGTACAACTCGGTCTGGTTGACTTCTCTTCTGATTATTCCTGTTCCTGATTTTTGGCTCCTGACTATGCTGACTTCTGGTTTCCTGACTTTGGCTTGTCTGATTACCTGTTCTGCCATCCAAACCCTGGCTTCTGTTTTGACTATCTTCTAATCTATGTTATATTTGCTATTTGATTAAAGGTGTGATTTTAACTGCACTTTCTGTCTTCACCTGGTTCATAGTTCCTGTCAAGAAGATAGCTGGGAAAGATGATAACTTGTTTGGGGTTTCAGTTCAGTGCACTGGAAGTTACAAGAAAACAAGTTTTTTTGACTGGATCAAAGGGAGTTTTTGTGTACTTGTGGAGGATGTACTTGACCTAAAAAAGAAAAAAAATAATGTAGCCACCACATCTAAGAAAAGCAACATTCAATGTTTTTATTTTTTATTTAAATCTACTGTTTTAATTAAAATTCTACCTCTCAGTCCTGATATAAATGTCCTTGTTCAGGCACTTTCTGTTTATAACGTGACAACTGTCTGCTAATTTCTCTCCTGCTTTGTTACAATAGTAAGGGTCCTCTCACACCAGCATGCTTTGCTCTGTTCTGAAAGGGATCCATGAGCAGATCACCTGCTAAATCAGAGCAGAATCAAATGGACATCAGTCTTGTGACATCTGTGCTCATTCAGTTTTTTTAGTCTGCATTTTGACAGCGGACCCATGTCAGATCTTTAGCTGCAAGATGTAAATGGATTTTTGTCCATTTACATTAGGCTACCTCCAGTCTGTCATGTTTAAGTCTAGAAAAACAGAAAAGGACACAGCTGGATGGCTTTGGAGGCAGGTTGCTGTAAAAAGACAGCAGTCCATTTATATTCCCTGCCCATATACCTGCATGGAGCAACCAATCAGGGCTGCCTGAAAAACAGACGGACCAGATCAGAAGACTTGTGTGAAAGGGACCTTACTCAAAATATTGTCCTACTGTTAAAGAAGAATTCCAGGTATGGATATTTTTTACGAAATTACTTTGGTCCAGCTTGGAACAATGTAACTGTATATACCAGGGGTGGGCAAACTTTTTGACTTGAGGGCCGCAATGGGTTCATATATTGGACCCGGGGGCCGGACCAAGAGTAGATGAATGATGTGTATGTGTCATCCATAGTAAGTATAGTAATATTCCCCCATAGTAAGCATAGTAATTCATCCTTCATATAGTAATTCATCCCCCATAGTAATTCATCCCCCATAGTAATTCATCCCCCATAGTAATTCATCCCCCATATAGTAATTCATCCCCCATATAGTAATTCATCCCCCATATAGTAATTCATCCCCCATAGTAATTCATCCCCCATAGTAATTCATCCCCCATATAGTAATTCATCCCCCATATAGTAATTCATCCCCCATAGTAATTCATCCCCCATATAGTAATTCATCCCCCATAGTAATTCATCCCCCATATTAATTCATCCCCCATATTAAGTCCCCAAGTCCCCCCTGTGTCAATTCACTTACCTTTGCTCCGCGCGTTCCTCTCGCCGTGAATCCCACGCCGTTCCGGTGTAGCATGAAAATCTGTCTCCTATGAGGATCTGTCCCCCTCGACGTATCTGCGCATGTGCCAGTTTCAGGCATTAGCAGCCGATCGGCGATCTCCGGCACATGCGCAGATACGTCGAGGGGGACAGATCCTCATAGGAGACAGATTTTCATGCTACACCGGTCTTCAGACTGTGAGAGGAGCCTAGCTCCGCGGGCCAGATTAAAAGGTCCGCCGGGCCGTAGTTTGCCCATTGCTGGTATATACCATACCTGTGGGATCCCTCTAGAAACTGTGAATCACCGCTACTACACTGATCTCCACTCCTGTACTAAGCTGCATCCTTGCTGCATTATGAACACAGGAGGTCAGCCTTTGGCACTGGTGCCATTCAGAGAACACTTTGCATTTTCTCAATGAATGCAAAACATTTTCCAACTGAGTGAAGTGGAGGTGGAGGGGGTGGATGGTGACATCACACCTTGTCTTTGCCAAATATAAAAATGCTTTGCATTCATTGAGAAAATGCAAAGCATTCTCTGAAAGGCACTCCTGTCCAAAGGCTCATCTCTTGTGTTCACAATGCAGCAAGGCAGTTGCTCGGTATGGGACCCAGAAACTAGCGGAGATCACTGGAGTAGCGTTGTCTATTATAGTGATTCTAGCTTCCATAGGGATCCCACAGGTATGATATATACATGGCTGGTCCAAGCTGGATCAATGTAATTATGTAAAAATATTCATACCTGGAATTCTTCTTTAACCTCTTGCCGACCGCGCATAGCCGAATGACGGCTGCACCGCGGCCGGCTAGTTCTGGGTGGACGTCATATGACGTCCTCCCAGAACGTGCTCTCCTGGGGCGCGCACCCGGCGATCTCCGTGATCGCTGTGTCCTACGGACACAGCTGATCACGAGATGTGGTGAAAGGCCGATCCCACCGGCCTTTTACCACGTGATCAGCGGTGTCCAATGACACGCTGATCACAGGGAAATGCAAGTGCCGGTTCTCGGCTGCACTTTCCTCACGCTGTCAGATCGTGAGGAAAGTACTGCCGAGAACCGGCAGTTGTCAGAGCGGGGATCGGCACCGATCATCAGGGCACTGATGATCAGTGCCCTGATGATCGGTGCCCAGCAGTGACACCCGCAAGTTCCGCCCAGCAGTGCGCCCACTAGCCCCGCCCACCCATGCCCAGCAGTGCACCCACCTGTGCCCAGCAGTGCCCCCACCTGTGCCCAGCAGTGCCCCCACCTGTGCCACTCTGCAGTGCCACCTACCTGTGCCCAGAAGTGCCACCTACATGTGCCAGCAGTGCCACCCACCTGTGCCCACCCACCTGTGCCCACCAGTGCCACCCACCTGCGCCCACCAGTGCCACCCACCTGTGCCCACCCACCAGTGCTGCCCACCAGTGCCGCCCACCAGTGCAGCCCAGCAGTGCTGCCAGTCAGTGCCACCAATTAGTGCCCAGGGGTTGTGCCAGTCAGTGCCGCCAGTCAGTGCCCAGAAGTGATGCCAGTCAGTGCCGTCTATCAGTACCCATAATCAGTGTCACCTATCAGTGACGCCTATCAGTGCTGCATATCAGTGCCGCCTATCCGTGACCCCTAATTAGTGCTGTCTATCAGTGCGCCTATCCGTGCCACCTCATTAGTACTGCCTATCAGTGCCCTTTAGTGCTGCCTATCAGTGCCCATCAGTGCCGCCTATCAGTGCCCATCAGTGCCGCCTCATCAACGCAAATCAGTGAAGAAGAAAAAATACCTGTTTGAAAAATTTTATAAAAGAAACAAATAAACTTTTTTTTTTTTTTCAAATTTTTTGCACTTTTTTTAATTTATAGCGCAAAAAGTAAAGCGCCCAGTGGCGATTAAATACCACCAAAAGAAAGCTCTATTTGTGAGAAAAAAATGATCAAAATTTCATATGGGTACAATGTTGCATGACCGCGCAATTGTCAATCAAAGTGCGGCAGCGCTGAAAGCTGAAAATTGGCCTGGTAAGGAAGGGGGTATAAGTGCCCGGTAGGCAAGTGGTTAAGACTAGAGATGAGCGAAGAAATGAAAAATTCGATTCGACTGATTCGGCGAATTCGTGGACAATATTCGATTCGAGTCGAATAAATTCGCTGTGAATTTAACTTAAAAAAGGGTGTTTCTAGGCTTCAGAGAGACTTAATATTAGTGCAGAACACTGTACCTTTAATTTAAATGCCCTTGGAGTCTGCTGGGGAAGAGAAATAATACTGTCAGTCAGTATGACATGCAGATGAGTGCCGTCGATCTTAGAATCACCGCACACTTCACTCATTTGGGCAGTCACGGGGCCAAAACCAGAGTGTGGAGCCACAGTGTGGCGGTGGAGGCAGCAGCAATGGGAGGCCATACAGCACCCTATGACAAAAATGGAAACCACCAGCAGTGTGAGGAGACCTGAAAGTGGCACATGGCAGAGTGTGGCGATAGAGACAGCAGCAATGGGAGGCCGTACAGGGACCCATGACACACTCTGGACCTGGCAGCAGCATGAGGAGGCGGTACAGGGGCCCATGACAGATTACGGGCCTGGCAGCAGCATGAGGAGTCGGTACAGGGGCCCATGGCAGATTACGGGCCTGGCAGCAGCAATGGGAGGCCGTACAGGGACCCATGACACACTCTGGACCTGGCAGCAGCATGGGGAGGCGGTACAGGGGCCCATGACAGATTACGGGCCTGGCAGCAGCATGAGGAGTCGGTACGGGGGCCCATGACACACTCTGGACCTGGCAGCAGCATGAGGAGGCGGTACAGGGGCGCATGACAGATTACGAGCCTGGCAGCAGCAACTTGGACAGGAGGACGTTCAGCTTCTGCACCGTCGGGTGCGTGCTCGCAAACTGTTGTCTCTTGGAAACGGATTCCAAGAAAGACTGCTGACGGAATCCGTGAAGAGGAGTAGCAGGAGAAGGAGCATCTGAACGAGCGGAATATGCCAACAAGCGACAACAGTGGCCCATGACAGATTACGGGCCTGGCAGCAGCATGAGGAGTCGGTACGGGGGCCCATGGCAGATTACGGGCCTGGCAGCAGCTATGGGAGGCCCGTAATCTGCCAGCACCCTATGACAAAAAATGGAACCCACCAGCAGTGTGAGGAGACCTGAAAGTGGCACATGGCAGAGTGTGGCGATGGAGACAGCAGCAATGGGAGGCCGTACAGGGACCCATGAGAGACTCTGGACCTGGCAGCAGCATGAGGAGGCGGTATAGGGGCCCATGGCAGATTAGGGGCCTGGCAGCAGCTATGGGAGGCCCGTAATCTGCCAGCACCCTATGACAAAAAATGGAACACACCAGCAGTGTGAGGAGACCTGAAAGTGGCACATGGCAGAGTGTGGCGATGGAGGCAGCAGCAATGGGAGGCCGTACAGGGACCCATGAGAGACTCTGGACTTGGCAGCAGCATGAGGAGGCGGTATAGGGGCCCATGGCAGATTAGGGGCCTGGCAGCAGCTATGGGAGGCCCGTAATCTGCCAGCACCCTATGACAAAAAATGGAACACACCAGCAGTGTGAGGAGACCTGAAAGTGGCACATGTTTGGGGCATGATTCATGGCGGATTTAGTCAGTTGTGTCAGGAACTGGTGGTTTGAAATCCAGACTAATCCACGCCTGATTCATTTTCACAAACGTGAGTCTCTCCACACTTTGGGTGGACAGTCGTGTCCTCCGCGGAGTTGCAATACCTCCTGCCGCACTAAACACGCGCTCCGATGCCACGCTACTGGCCGGGCATGACAGCCTTTCAAGGGCAAATTCAGCTAGTTGGGGCCAAAGGTCAAGTTTCGTTGCCCAGTAGTCAAGGGGATTGTCTACCTCGGTTGGCAGGGTGCTGTCCAAGTAGGCCTAAGCCTGTTGTTTGAGGTCCTGCTCCAGGTCCACCTGATGCTGCTGCTGCTGCTGCGGCTGGTTAGTAGTTTCCTCACTGCGCTGGTGAAGAAAGCTACTCATCATCGACTGCAGACTGAGGCAGCCGCTGCTGGTGGAGCTGCCACTGCTCCTACCACCCCACCCCTCCCCTGCTGCCATGGCAGCGGAACACGAGCGCACAGGGCCCACAGTGTCTGAGGATGGACGTTGGCGCAGACAGGCAGAGACCAGCTGACTACATAGGTGTTTTTTATAGTACGTTATTTTGGCCTCCCTCTCAGCAGGTGTGAAAAAGGCCACCATTTTTGAACGGTAGCGAGGGTCCAACAAGGTGGACAGCCAAAAGTCATCCCTCTGTCTGATGGTTATTATTCGGCTGTCGCTACGCAAGCAACCGAGCATGCTATGGGCCATTTGTGCCAAGGAATGCGAGGGACTCCCTGCCTCCATCTCCACAGCATACTGCCACGGTGCGTCTAGGTCCTCTGTCTCCTCTTCCTCCTCCTCTACCAGATGCTCCTGCTCCTCCACTCCTGTCCGCTGAGTGGAAAAACCACCCATTTCACTCAATAATTCCTGAGCACCAATGTCCTCCTCTACCTCCTCCTCTTCTTCCAGTCCTGCCCCCACAGGGGCCATGTGGCGTTGAGATCTGTGCGCCACGTCTACCGCACCCTGACCAGCCATTGTTAACAGCATTTGTTCCAGGACGTGCAACAGAGGAATGACGTCGTTCATCCCATAGTCCTGCCGACTCACGAATAGCGTGGCCTCCTCAAAGGGCCTGAGCAAGCGCAGGTGTCACGCATGAGCTGCCAATGGCTGACATCTAAGTTACACAGGGAGTACCTTTATCTGCTTTTAACATCAGGAAATCTGTGATGGCCTTTTGCTGTTCGTAAAGGCGGTCTAACATATGTAGGGTTGAATTCCACCTTGTTGCAACGTCACAGCATGAGGAGTCGGTATAGGGGCCCATGGCAGATTAGGGGCCTGGCAGCAGTTATGGGAGGCCCATAATCTGCCAGCACCCTATGACAAAAAATGGAACACACCAGCAGTGTGAGGAGACCTGAAAGTGGCACATGGCAGAGTGTGGCGATGGAGACAGCAGCAATGGGAGGCCGTACAGGGACCCATGAGAGACTCTGGACCTGGCAGCAGCATGAGGAGGCGGTATATAGGGGCCTACGGCAGATTAGGGGCCTGGCAGCAGCTATAGGAGGCCCGTAATCTGCCAGCACCCTATGTCAAAAAATTTAACACACCAGCAGTGTGAAGAGACCTGAAAGTGGCACATGGCAGCAGAGTGTGGCGATGGAGACAGCAGCAATGGGAGGCCGTACAGGGACCCATGAGAGACTCTAGACTTGGCAGCAGCATGAGGAGGCGGTATATAGGGGCCCATGGCAGATTAGGGGCCTGGCAGCAGCTATGTGAGGCCCGTAATCTGCCTGCACCCTATGTCAAAAAATTAAACACACCAGCAGTGTGAAGAGACCTGAAAGTGGCACATGGCATGAGAGACTCTGGACCTGGCAGCAGCAGGAGGAGGCGGTATAGGGGCCCATGGCTGATTAGGGGCCTGGCAGCAGCTATGTGAGGCCCGTTATCTTGCAGCACCCTATGTCAAAAAATTTAACACACCAGCAGTGTGAAGAGACCTGAAAGTGGCACATGGCAGCAGAGTGTGGCGATGGAGACAGCAGCAATGGGAGGCCGTACAGGGACCATGACAGACTCTGGACTTGGCAGCAGCATGAGGAGGCGGTATATAGGGGCCCATGGCAGATTAGGGGCCTGGCAGCAGCTATGTGAGGCCCGTTATCTTGCAGCACCCTATGTCAAAAAATTTAACACACCAGCAGTGTGAAGAGACCTGAAAGTGGCACATGGCAGCAGAGTGTGGCGATGGAGACAGCAGCAATGGGAGGCCGTACAGGGACCCATGAGAGACTCTGGACCTGGCAGCAGCAGGAGGAGGTGGTATATAGGGGCCCATGGCAGATTAGGGGCCTGGCAGCAGCTATGTGAGGCCCGTAATCTGCCTGCACCCTATGTCAAAAAATTTAACACACCAGCAGTGTGAAGAGACCTGAAAGTGGCACATGGCAGCAGAGTGTGGCGATGGAGACAGCAGCAATGGGAGGCCGTACAGGGACCATGACAGACTCTGGACTTGGCAGCAGCATGAGGAGGCGGTATATAGGGGCCCATGGCAGATTAGGGGCCTGGCAGCAGCTATGTGAGGCCCGTAATCTGCCTGCACCCTATGTCAAAAAATTTAACACACCAGCAGTGTGAAGAGACCTGAAAGTGGCACATGGCAGCAGAGTGTGGCGATGGAGACAGCAGCAATGGGAGGCCGTACAGGGACCATGACAGACTCTGGACTTGGCAGCAGCATGAGGAGGCGGTATATAGGGGCCCATGGCAGATTAGGGGCCTGGCAGCAGCTATGTGAGGCCCGTTATCTTGCAGCACCCTATGTCAAAAAATTTAACACACCAGCAGTGTGAAGAGACCTGAAAGTGGCACATGGCAGCAGAGTGTGGCGATGGAGACAGCAGCAATGGGAGGCCGTACAGGGACCATGACAGACTCTGGACTTGGCAGCAGCATGAGGAGGCGGTATATAGGGGCCCATGGCAGATTAGGGGCCTGGCAGCAGCTATGTGAGGCCCGTTATCTTGCAGCACCCTATGTCAAAAAATTTAACACACCAGCAGTGTGAAGAGACCTGAAAGTGGCACATGGCAGCAGAGTGTGGCGATGGAGACAGCAGCAATGGGAGGCCGTACAGGGACCCATGAGAGACTCTGGACCTGGCAGCAGCAGGAGGAGGCGGTATATAGGGGCCCATGGCAGATTAGGGGCCTGGCAGCAGCTATGTGAGGCCCGTAATCTGCCTGCACCCTATGTCAAAAAATTTAACACACCAGCAGTGTGAAGAGACCTGAAAGTGGCACATGGCAGCAGAGTGTGGCGATGGAGACAGCAGCAATGGGAGGCCGTACAGGGACCATGACAGACTCTGGACTTGGCAGCAGCATGAGGAGGCGGTATATAGGGGCCCATGGCAGATTAGGGGCCTGGCAGCAGCTATGTGAGGCCCGTTATCTTGCAGCACCCTATGTCAAAAAATTTAACACACCAGCAGTGTGAAGAGACCTGAAAGTGGCACATGGCAGCAGAGTGTGGCGATGGAGACAGCAGCAATGGGAGGCCGTACAGGGACCATGACAGACTCTGGACTTGGCAGCAGCATGAGGAGGCGGTATATAGGGGCCCATGGCAGATTAGGGGCCTGGCAGCAGCTATGTGAGGCCCGTTATCTTGCAGCACCCTATGTCAAAAAATTTAACACACCAGCAGTGTGAAGAGACCTGAAAGTGGCACATGGCAGCAGAGTGTGGCGATGGAGACAGCAGCAATGGGAGGCCGTACAGGGACCCATGAGAGACTCTGGACTTGGCAGCAGCATGAGGAGGCGGTATATAGGGGCCCATGGCAGATTAGGGGCCTGGCAGCAGCTATGTGAGGCCCGTAATCTGCCTGCACCCTATGTCAAAAAATTTAACACACCAGCAGTGTGAAGAGACCTGAAAGTGGCACATGGCAGCAGAGTGTGGCGATGGAGACAGCAGCAATGGGAGGCCGTACAGGGACCATGACAGACTCTGGACTTGGCAGCAGCATGAGGAGGCGGTATATAGGGGCCCATGGCAGATTAGGGGCCTGGCAGCAGCTATGTGAGGCCCGTTATCTTGCAGCACCCTATGTCAAAAAATTTAACACACCAGCAGTGTGAAGAGACCTGAAAGTGGCACATGGCAGCAGAGTGTGGCGATGGAGACAGCAGCAATGGGAGGCCGTACAGGGACCATGACAGACTCTGGACTTGGCAGCAGCATGAGGAGGCGGTATATAGGGGCCCATGGCAGATTAGGGGCCTGGCAGCAGCTATGTGAGGCCCGTTATCTTGCAGCACCCTATGTCAAAAAATTTAACACACCAGCAGTGTGAAGAGACCTGAAAGTGGCACATGGCAGCAGAGTGTGGCGATGGAGACAGCAGCAATGGGAGGCCGTACAGGGACCCATGAGAGACTCTGGACCTGGCAGCAGCAGGAGGAGGCGGTATATAGGGGCCCATGGCAGATTAGGGGCCTGGCAGCAGCTATGTGAGGCCCGTAATCTGCCTGCACCCTATGTCAAAAAATTTAACACACCAGCAGTGTGAAGAGACCTGAAAGTGGCACATGGCAGCAGAGTGTGGCGATGGAGACAGCAGCAATGGGAGGCCGTACAGGGACCATGACAGACTCTGGACTTGGCAGCAGCATGAGGAGGCGGTATATAGGGGCCCATGGCAGATTAGGGGCCTGGCAGCAGCTATGTGAGGCCCGTTATCTTGCAGCACCCTATGTCAAAAAATTTAACACACCAGCAGTGTGAAGAGACCTGAAAGTGGCACATGGCAGCAGAGTGTGGCGATGGAGACAGCAGCAATGGGAGGCCGTACAGGGACCATGACAGACTCTGGACTTGGCAGCAGCATGAGGAGGCGGTATATAGGGGCCCATGGCAGATTAGGGGCCTGGCAGCAGCTATGTGAGGCCCGTTATCTTGCAGCACCCTATGTCAAAAAATTTAACACACCAGCAGTGTGAAGAGACCTGAAAGTGGCACATGGCAGCAGAGTGTGGCGATGGAGACAGCAGCAATGGGAGGCCGTACAGGGACCCATGAGAGACTCTGGACCTGGCAGCAGCAGGAGGAGGCGGTATATAGGGGCCCATGGCAGATTAGGGGCCTGGCAGCAGCTATGTGAGGCCCGTAATCTGCCTGCACCCTATGTCAAAAAATTTAACACACCAGCAGTGTGAAGAGACCTGAAAGTGGCACATGGCAGCAGAGTGTGGCGATGGAGACAGCAGCAATGGGAGGCCGTACAGGGACCATGACAGACTCTGGACTTGGCAGCAGCATGAGGAGGCGGTATATAGGGGCCCATGGCAGATTAGGGGCCTGGCAGCAGCTATGTGAGGCCCGTTATCTTGCAGCACCCTATGTCAAAAAATTTAACACACCAGCAGTGTGAAGAGACCTGAAAGTGGCACATGGCAGCAGAGTGTGGCGATGGAGACAGCAGCAATGGGAGGCCGTACAGGGACCCATGAGAGACTCTGGACCTGGCAGCAGCAGGAGGAGGCGGTATATAGGGGCCCATGGCAGATTAGGGGCCTGGCAGCAGCTATGTGAGGCCCGTAATCTGCCTGCACCCTATGTCAAAAAATTTAACACACCAGCAGTGTGAAGAGACCTGAAAGTGGCACATGGCAGCAGAGTGTGGCGATGGAGACAGCAGCAATGGGAGGCCGTACAGGGACCATGACAGACTCTGGACTTGGCAGCAGCATGAGGAGGCGGTATATAGGGGCCCATGGCAGATTAGGGGCCTGGCAGCAGCTATGTGAGGCCCGTTATCTTGCAGCACCCTATGTCAAAAAATTTAACACACCAGCAGTGTGAAGAGACCTGAAAGTGGCACATGGCAGCAGAGTGTGGCGATGGAGACAGCAGCAATGGGAGGCCGTACAGGGACCCATGAGAGACTCTGGACCTGGCAGCAGCAGGAGGAGGTGGTATATAGGGGCCCATGGCAGATTAGGGGCCTGGCAGCAGCTATGTGAGGCCCGTAATCTGCCTGCACCCTATGTCAAAAAATTTAACACACCAGCAGTGTGAAGAGACCTGAAAGTGGCACATGGCAGCAGAGTGTGGCGATGGAGACAGCAGCAATGGGAGGCCGTACAGGGACCCATGAGAGACTCTGGACCTGGCAGCAGCAGGAGGAGGCGGTATATAGGGGCCCATGGCAGATTAGGGGCCTGGCAGCAGCTATGTGAGGCCCGTAATCTGCCTGCACCCTATGTCAAAAAATTTAACACACCAGCAGTGTGAAGAGACCTGAAAGTGGCACATGGCAGCAGAGTGTGGCGATGGAGACAGCAGCAATGGGAGGCCGTACAGGGACCCATGACAGACTCTAGACTTGGCAGCAGCATGAGGAGGCGGTATATAGGGGCCCATGGCAGATTAGGGGCCTGGCAGCAGCTATGTGAGGCCCGTAATCTGCCTGCACCCTATGTCAAAAAATTTAACACACCAGCAGTGTGAAGAGACCTGAAAGTGGCACATGGCAGCAGAGTGTGGCGATGGAGACAGCAGCAATGGGAGGCCGTACAGGGACCATGACAGACTCTGGACTTGGCAGCAGCATGAGGAGGCGGTATATAGGGGCCCATGGCAGATTAGGGGCCTGGCAGCAGCTATGTGAGGCCCGTTATCTTGCAGCACCCTATGTCAAAAAATTTAACACACCAGCAGTGTGAAGAGACCTGAAAGTGGCACATGGCATGAGAGACTCTGGACCTGGCAGCAGCAGGAGGAGGCGGTATAGGGGCCCATGGCTGATTAGGGGACTGGCAGCAGCTATGTGAGGCCCGTTATCTTGCAGCACCCTATGTCAAAAAATTTAACACACCAGCAGTGTGAAGAGACCTGAAAGTGGCACATGGCAGCAGAGTGTGGCGATGGAGACAGCAGCAATGGGAGGCCGTACAGGGACCATGACAGACTCTGGACTTGGCAGCAGCATGAGGAGGCGGTATATAGGGGCCCATGGCAGATTAGGGGCCTGGCAGCAGCTATGTGAGGCCCGTAATCTGCCTGCACCCTATGTCAAAAAATTAAACACACCAGCAGTGTGAAGAGACCTGAAAGTGGCACATGAGACAGGAGACAGACCTGTCTCTAGACCGGCTACCGAGCCACTCTCCTCGCCAGTACTTGTTCGCTTGGCTGCTGAAAAGGCCGATGTCTCCCCCCGTTCCTGACCGCCCTCTGTTAGCTCTTCCTCACTGTACAGTGGGGCTGAGCCCACAGCATGCGATACTTCGCTTGGTGAGGGAACAGCAAAGGACAGGGGCAGGTAGAGGACACGTGATTTCAGTGGGCTTGGTCCCGGGCCATGCCAACTAACGGTTGTGTCTGACGTACCCACCGACCGTTGGCTGTAGGTGTCAGAGGTGACCTGGGAAGAGGAAGACGACCGAGCCAACCAATCAATGACGGCAGGGTTGTCGGTGGAGACACGACCGCTGGATGACACCGGGAGCACTGGCCTCTGGCTGCGAATACTGCTGCCTCGACCCCTTCCTCTGCTGCCACGTCTGCTCGCTCCTAAAACATTGCCTCCTCTGCCACTCCTCTGCATGTTGTCTGACATACTATTTAATTCAACGATTAGGTGTCCCTGAGTAACAATTCTCTGGCACTCAGTAACAATTCTGTCTGTCCCTGAGTATGAATTCTGTGGCCCTGAGTAACAATTGTGTGTCTGTGCAAGTAACAATTCTGTGTCTGTGCAAGTAACAATTTTGTGTCTGTGAGAGTAACAATTCTCTGGCACTCAGTAAAAATTCTGTCTGTCCCTGAGTAACAATTCTCTGGCACTCAGTAACAATTCTGTCTGTCCCTGAGTAACATTTCTGTCTGTCCCTGAGTATGAATTCTGTGGCCCTGAGTAAGAATTCTCTGGCACTCAGTAACAATTCTGTCTGTCCCTGAGTATGAATTCTGTGGCCCTGAGTAACAATTGTGTGTCTGTGCAAGTAACAATTCTGTGTCTGTGCAAGTAACAATTTTGTGTCTGTGAGAGTAACAATTCTCTGGCACTCAGTAACAATTCTGTCTGTCCCTGAGTAACAATTCTCTGGCACTCAGTAACAATTCTGTCTGTCCCTGAGTATGAATTCTGTGGCCCTGAGTAACAATTCTGTCTCTGTGCGAGTAACAATTCTGTGTCTGTGCAAGTAACAATTTTGTGTCTGTGCGAGTAACAATTCTCTGGCACTCAGTAACAATTCTGTCTGTCCCTGAGTAACAATTCTCTGGCACTCAGTAACAATTCTGTCTGTCCCTGAGTAACAATTCTCTGGCACTCAGTAACAATTCTGTCTGTCCCTGAGTAACAATTCTCTGGCACTCAGTAACAATTGTGTGTCTGTGCAAGTAACAATTCTGTGTCTGTGCAAGTAACAATTTTGTGTCTGTGAGAGTAACAATTCTCTGGCACTCAGTAACAATTCTGTCTGTCCCTGAGTAACAATTCTCTGGCACTCAGTAACAATTCTGTCTGTCCCTGAGTATGAATTCTGTGGCCCTGAGTAACAATTCTGTCTCTGTGCGAGTAACAATTCTGTGTCTGTGCAAGTAACAATTTTGTGTCTGTGAGAGTAACAATTCTCTGGCACTCAGTAACAATTCTGTCTGTCCCTGAGTAACAATTCTATGGCACTCAGTAACAATTCTGTCTTCCCTGAGTAACAATTCTCTGGCACTCAGTAACAATTCTGTCTGTCCCTGAGTATGAATTCTGTGGCCCTGAGTAACAATTCTGTCTCTGTGCGAGTAACAATTCTGTGTCTGTGCAAGTAACAATTTTGTGTCTGTGAGAGTAACAATTCTCTGGCACTCAGTAACAATTCTGTCTGTCCCTGAGTAACAATTCTCTGGCACTCAGTAACAATTCTGTCTGTCCCTGAGTATGAATTCTGTGGCCCTGAGTAACAATTGTGTGTCTGTGCAAGTAACAATTCTGTGTCTGTGCAAGTAACAATTTTGTGTCTGTGAGAGTAACAATTCTCTGGCACTCAGTAACAATTCTGTCTGTCCCTGAGTAACAATTCTCTGGCACTCAGTAACAATTCTGTCTGTCCCTGAGTATGAATTCTGTGGCCCTGAGTAACAATTCTGTCTCTGTGCGAGTAACAATTCTGTGTCTGTGCAAGTAACAATTTTGTGTCTGTGAGAGTAACAATTCTCTGGCACTCAGTAACAATTCTGTCTGTCCCTGAGTAACAATTCTCTGGCACTCAGTAACAATTCTGTCTGTCCCTGAGTAACAATTCTCTGGCACTCAGTAACAATTCTGTCTGTCCCTGAGTAACAATTCTCTGGCACTCAGTAACAATTGTGTGTCTGTGCAAGTAACAATTCTGTGTCTGTGCAAGTAACAATTTTGTGTCTGTGAGAGTAACAATTCTCTGGCACTCAGTAACAATTCTGTCTGTCCCTGAGTAACAATTCTCTGGCACTCAGTAACAATTCTGTCTGTCCCTGAGTATGAATTCTGTGGCCCTGAGTAACAATTCTGTCTCTGTGCGAGTAACAATTCTGTGTCTGTGCAAGTAACAATTTTGTGTCTGTGAGAGTAACAATTCTCTGGCACTCAGTAACAATTCTGTCTGTCCCTGAGTAACAATTCTATGGCACTCAGTAACAATTCTGTCTTCCCTGAGTAACAATTCTCTGGCACTCAGTAACAATTCTGTCTGTCCCTGAGTATGAATTCTGTGGCCCTGAGTAACAATTCTGTCTCTGTGCGAGTAACAATTCTGTGTCTGTGCAAGTAACAATTTTGTGTCTGTGAGAGTAACAATTCTCTGGCACTCAGTAACAATTCTGTCTGTCCCTGAGTAACAATTCTCTGGCACTCAGTAACAATTCTGTCTGTCCCTGAGTATGAATTCTGTGGCCCTGAGTAACAATTGTGTGTCTGTGCAAGTAACAATTCTGTGTCTGTGCAAGTAACAATTTTGTGTCTGTGAGAGTAACAATTCTCTGGCACTCAGTAACAATTCTGTCTGTCCCTGAGTAACAATTCTCTGGCACTCAGTAACAATTCTGTCTGTCCCTGAGTAACAATTCTGTCTGTCCCTGAGTATGAATTCTGTGGCCCTGAGTAAGAATTCTCTGGCACTCAGTAACAATTCTGTCTGTCCCTGAGTATGAATTCTGTGGCCCTGAGTAACAATTGTGTGTCTGTGCAAGTAACAATTCTGTGTCTGTGCAAGTAACAATTTTGTGTCTGTGAGAGTAACAATTCTCTGGCACTCAGTAACAATTCTGTCTGTCCCTGAGTAACAATTCTCTGGCACTCAGTAACAATTCTGTCTGTCCCTGAGTATGAATTCTGTGGCCCTGAGTAACAATTCTGTCTCTGTGCGAGTAACAATTCTGTGTCTGTGCAAGTAACAATTTTGTGTCTGTGAGAGTAACAATTCTCTGGCACTCAGTAACAATTCTGTCTGTCCCTGAGTAACAATTCTCTGGCACTCAGTAACAATTCTGTCTGTCCCTGAGTAACAATTCTCTGGCACTCAGTAACAATTCTGTCTGTCCCTGAGTAACAATTCTGTCTGTCCCTGAGTATGAATTCTGTGGCCCTGAGTAAGAATTCTCTGGCACTCAGTAACAATTCTGTCTGTCCCTGAGTATGAATTCTGTGGCCCTGAGTAACAATTGTGTGTCTGTGCAAGTAACAATTCTGTGTCTGTGCAAGTAACAATTTTGTGTCTGTGAGAGTAACAATTCTCTGGCACTCAGTAACAATTCTGTCTGTCCCTGAGTAACAATTCTGTCTGTCCCTGAGAATGAATTCTGTGGCCCTGAGTAAGAATTCTCTGGCACTCAGTAACAATTCTGTCTGTCCCTGAGTAACAATTCTCTGGCACTCAGTAACAATTCTGTCTGTCCCTGAGTAAAAATTCTGTGGCCCTAATAACGTTTCTGTGGCCCTAAGTAACAATTCTCTGGCACTGAGTAACAATTCTGTCTGTCCCTGAGTATGAATTCTGTGGCCCTAACTAGCGTTTCTTTGTCCCTAAATAACGATTCTGTGGCCCTCATTAACAAGTCTGTGTCCCTGAGTAATGGTTCTCTGTCCCTAAGTAACTTCTCTCTGTCCCCAATTCTCGTTTCTGTGGCCCTAACTCTGTCCCTGTCCCTAGTACAGAGCGGTCTGCCTCTGTTCAATGACTGCAGGCAAATGAAGATTTCCAAAATGGCCGCTATATATACCTCGACCATTACACAGTGCTGGCTGGCTGGCTGCTGATTGGCTGATGCGATCACATGTCGTTGAGGAATGCATTATGGGGCAGCGCGCCTTGTCTGCGCGCCTTCCCCGACATCCCCGCTCCGTCGCCGCACATGTCAGCCGCCATTTTCGGAAAAATTTCGATTCGCGCGTCCGAATTAGGCTGTTTTTCGGATTCGGCACGAATCGAAATTTTTCCGAAATTCGACTCGAATTCCACTTCGGATACTTCGATTCGCTCATCTCTAGTTAAGACACTTGCTCAGGCACTTATTATATGTGAGTTTCCAAGGGCCCCATAGAATTGTTCTGAACAAGACATTGCAGATCATCAGACCAAAAATACTGCATGCACCAATTCTCCCAACACGGAATAACTCCCATACATTATTACTGCCTTTAACTTCAATTGAAATTCCCTTGAAATGCAGGAAAATGCAGTCTGGAGGGAATGAGCCCTTGGATGAATTTGATTGGTGGAATTGACTTAAAGCCCAGCATTGTTCATTGCATTATTTTATTAGCCTGTAAGCATTCTAAAATCATTTCCTCCACGTGCAATAATTTGTTGTGTACTTCACATGCTGCTACAAGGCTTCTCCAGCAAAACATTTCAGCAGGAAGGCTCCTGGAAAGTGGGACTCATGTGTGCTGGCAGAAGACTTGACATGTAATATTGATTAAAACACTGATTGGATGAAGTGGACAGCGCTATCTTATTGTGTTTTTGTTTCATCAATTCCATTCCACTCAAACGTCAAACATACTTTCAAAATGGATTCAAAAATAGATTAAAGCCCGAACCAAGTATATGGGAAAATGTGGATGTAAAAAATAATCTATCTATTCATATGTATTTATCTATCTACAGTAGCTATGCATTTACATGAATGATTTGCCACAAACAGGGAAATATAGGTTTTCCTATTAGTTTAGCTTAATTTGAAAAGTTTTAAAAAAATGTTTAGAACCCAACCAATGATGAATTTGAATTTATAATAGTTTCTCAGGTCTATTCCAGCCCACTTAGAATTTGTTGTGCAGGAAATTTCAGAAAATCATTAAATTCAGATTTCCAAAACCTACATCCACCTGGAGTTTGCAAAATGTTTTATGTGTTATATCGTGTTTTAGAAATGTAACTGGAGAGAACCTGTCAGGCTTGTGAAACAGTACATCAAATATTAGTGCAGTGGGCATGCATGTGCCTGAGGATGTCTTGGCTGATTATTTAAAAAAACTGACGGATAAAGATAATATTTTAGGCTTGATTGACCTTCTTCAATATAACACAAAGTCATATTTAAAGCAGAACTCTGGAAAACCGCACTCCCCCACGGTCAAGCAGTGGACTGTCCCTGTCTATGGAGCATGGTGACGTCAGGAACAGTCTATTTACAAGATCGCTGGACTGAGGTGGGGCAGGAGCCAAAGTGACCTGTCTTGTGCAGGAAGGATCAGCAGGTGAGGTGAGTATATCTCTGCTGTTCTCTCCCCTAGAGGAAAATGAGAAGTTAACCTGTGCAGTGGGGACACAGCCCCACTGCACAGGCAAAAAACATTTTTGCCCAGAATTCTACTTCAACAGTACTACATATATACATACATATTATTTTATCTACATTTTAGAAGAACAGTGTACCCTTAGTCATACACATATCCAAAACTGGGTGCCACATACCTCTGCCTAAATAATATAGATTTTGTTGGATAAAAACACGTCACAGGAGCGCAGAACGAACTACACTCCTGTGATCCATAAGGGAAGTACAGCCAAAAATGCTTTGACCCTTCTTCTTCTTCATTGCATTCTCTGCATTAAGGTAAAAAACTTCTGTGCAGATGATTCCCCCCAGCCCCCTTTATACTTACCTGAGCCTGATCTCGATCCAGCATTGTGCTGAGAGCAGTGGCTCTCTCTGCTCTCTCCTTCTCAAAGGGTAGATTGATGTATGTAGGTGCCACTGGCTCCCGATGCTGTCAATCAAATTCTGTGACAAGGGGCAGGGCCTAGCCACCCTGTCTGTAAGGCCCGCTTATGATCAAGCCCACATGAGTGCCCCCATATGAAGCAGCTTCCTATGGGAGCACTCGCAGAAGAAAAAGTGCCAGGAATGGTTGGTGGACCCCAGAAAAGGAGGATCAGGGCTGCTCTGTGCAAAACCTTTATACAGTCCAGGTAGGCATAACATGTTTATTTCAGAAAACATGAAGATTTACTTTAAAGATTTACATGAAGATTCACAATCACTTTAAAGATTTACATGAAGATTCACAATCACTTTAAAGATTTACATGAAGATTCACAATCACTTTAAAGATTTACAATCACTTTAAAGATTTACATGAAGATTCACAATCACTTTAAAGATTTACATGAAGATTCACAATCACTTTAAGTCCTTCCCAGGCTCTAGCAACAATTTGCCTTATTAAATGTTTCACATGCCACTCGAGGTGAGAACAGGCTCCACACCCCACACAATCACATCTCATGTGCTGGCTCAGGCTCATCTCCACCGAAACAATCAACTATATCAGCAACAGGAATGCTGTTCTGTTCTGACTTGTTTTGCGCTAGTCACAGCGCTTTCTCAAACAATTTCCTTAGGTACCCCTGAACGATGGCATCCTTTTGCGCAAGTTCTGCATATTGTTTTCTGCTATTATTTTAGAAAACAAAACTGCAAGGCTGCACAGTGGAAGTAGCATGTAGTCTACTTTTCATACATGACTACATTTCAACTCTACATGCCACCAATGATGAGTTCGCTCCATCTCCGCCACCCCCCTCTGCCAATCCCTCCACTGGCTTCCAATTGCGCAACGGATCAAATTCAAAATCCTAACACTGACGTACAAAGCTGTCCACCATACTGCCCCGAACTACATCACTGACCTGATATCCAAGTACCACCCAGCACGCACACTCCGCTCCTCACAAGACCTCCTTCTCCCTAGTTCCCTGGTCTCCTCCTCCCATGCCCACCTCCAGGACTTCTCCAGGGTGTCACCCATCCTCTGGAACTCCCTTCCCCAACCCATCAGATTATCACCTACTCTCCTCTCCTTTAGGCGCACCCTGAAAACCCATCTCTTCAGGGAACCCTACCCCACCCCCTGCTAACTTGACGACCTCCTCCACTCTTCCTACCACCCCATCCCCCACAGCTATCTCCTCCTGTGCCACCATCCCCTCCCTCCTAGATTGTAAGCTCGAAAGAGCAGGGCCCTCGATCCCCTCATGTTTTGCATTGTATTGTATTGTTATTGTTTTGTCCCCCTTTGTAATGTACAGCGCTGAGCGAACTATCGGCACTTTATAAATACTGTATAATAATAATAATAATGTTTTCTGAAACTACACAGAGAATTCTGACTCCTTTTAATATACCCTGTATTTTCTTCCCTCTTGTGGAATTTAGCCACAGATTTTCAGGGATTGACAGAAAATGGAAACACAATAAGTAAAGTTATAACAAATTGTACATTTTGAGACCTGGTGTGCCTCCCCCCCCCCAACCTTGTAGCCATGGCACTGGTCCACTGGTGTCTTTAGGGTAAATACAGCACTGGGCAAAATGAATCTGATCTGAAGATGAGTAGAGGTACTTGTGCATGCAAGGCAATACAGCAAGTCATTGGAGTTGGCTGTAGCAATTAAAGTAAACTTGGATCCAGACACACTTAATTATTTACATGTTCTGGACAAGCAGTAGAAGCACTTTAACCACTTCAAGTCCGGGCACTTTCACCCCCTTCCTGTCCAGGCCAATTTTCAGCTTTCAACGCTATCACACTTTGAATGACGATTGTGCGGTCATGCAACACTGTACCCATATGAATTTTTTAGCATTTTTTTGAGACAGATAAAGCTTTATTTTGGTGGTATTTATTCACCACTGGGATTTTTATTTTTTTTGCTATGTAAATGAAATATCCCAAAATTTTGAAAAAAAGTGTTTTTCTTATAAGATTTTGTAAATAAATAATATTTCATTATAAATCTTGGCCAAAATGTATTCAGTTATCTTTTTAGTAAAAAAAATATAACACAAATTAGTTTATAACCAAAAATTATAATTTTTTAAAAATGTATTTACATTTTTATTTTTATTTTTTTATATTATTATTTATGTTTGTTTTTTTACATACGGTCACCCTAGCAGTACACTGTCACCATAATGACACTGTACTACTTGTGGGGTTGTTTTTTTTTTTTACACTGATTGCTTTTACACCCATAAAGGCTGTAAAAGCAATCATTACTCCTTTTCTCTGGCTGCATTCTTGCAGCCATTGAGAACTACTGTGTGAGCTGTGATTGGTCACAGCTTGTTACATGGTACAAGGCTGTTGTGAATAGCCTTGTGCCATGTGACCTCTGTGATCATTCATAGATTTCACACGTAGTAAGCAATGATGTCAGAAGTGACATCTTGCTTACTACTCTGCATGTGATCACTGATTGACCAATCAGTGATCAAATGATCGGGACCTTGAAAAGATCGTACGACGATCTGTGTTCCATTGTGTCCAGAGGACACAGCAGGCACCGGATCGAGGTGCTGAGCGCTCCCAAGGGGCACACACAGTCCAGAATGGCGGGTGCCGTTTATGAATGGCAACCCGCCCCTGGACTGCCACCGCCCGGCCGTTTATATACAGCGGCCGGACGCAAGTGGTTAAAACAAGTTCTTATTTACCTCTGTAGCTCTTGGCATTGTGGAGAAATTAATCTTAAAAGTTCACAGCAGAAGCAGTACAATCTCAGAAATGTTCTATGGAAAGCAGATCTTGTCAGCCTGCCAGGCTGAGTGCTGTCTGGGTTCTGCAGGGGTGCAATCAAAAAAATCACAAACCCGATGACAGCATCATACATACATGTGGCAGCAAGGAATTTGTGCTTTTTTATGTGGTCCTGCACACGTGTTCGGGCTGAGAATATGATCCATTGTGTGCCACAAGAACGGAGACACAAATCCTGGTTTCAGTGTAATGATCAGGATCCAGTTTTACTGTTTCCCAATCGCGTGATCACTGTGATAGCCAATCACAGTAATCATTAAGTGTTAGAACCCGCCCCTGAACTGTCATACCTCTGTGAAGAGAAAGAATTCATCAGAGCTTTTTCTCCTCACTAGAGGTGATCTGTGTAAACAAAAGAAGTCTGTTGGAACAAAAATAAAGATAAAATAGATATTGTTAGTGTCTGTGATAGCAAAGGAGTCATTGTTAGCGCCACAGGAATTGGTTGAAATTCAGGCTATATTTGGCCCGCTTTAACATCAGTGACACCGTTGCTTCTGTTCCCTACCAAAGGTACAAGCAACATATAATGCACATATGTAGTAACCCCATTTATTTATTTTTGATGGTGGGTGTGACGGACCACCTGGCACCCTGTCTGGGTGCGTCCGCCAAACAGTGCCTCCTGTCCTTCAAACCCTACCAACAGACCAAGAGTTAATAGCAGCCCTTTACCCCAAGCATCATACATGTCCAAGATGTTGAGGTAAAAACCAAAGGAATCACTTTATTGCACATAAATACAGGGGCAGTCCCCACATGAATAAAAACAAATATTACACATTGGGATAAACGTCCCTCGATAATTAGGTAACAAGGTAAAAAGTCTAATCCCATCATGTAGGAACGTCCAGGAGGATTAGCCAACAGACAGAAACAATAGGTGAGTCAATTAAAAATGGGAGAAAAACACAACAGTAAAGACATAACACCTTAATAAAAAAGATTACAGCAGCAGACTGTCAAGGTCCTACCTTTTCCCAGAGGTTATGTTACTCCATGTGCTGGCATCCATCATGGATTTCTGCTGAGCATGGTGGGAATCCTTTATGCCTTCAGGTCTCTGAGGTCCATCCCCCAGAGGGGTGTGGCTGATGACATATAAGCCTGTGGTCCGCACATGCTCTTTGCACTTGTGTCTTGTGTCTTTGTGTTGCTATTACTCTGTTCTGACTCTCGTGACTCTCCTGGAATCTGACTCGGCTTGTGACTCGACTATTCTTTGTGTTCTCCTTTGATCTGACCCTCTATTGCTGAACCCGGCTCGTGACCTGTGATTCCCGTCTGCTGTCCTGTACCGTTTTGTCCCGTTGTTGTTGACCCGGCCTGCCTGACTACTCTATTGTCTTTTCCACCAGCTACACGCCATTGGCGGCGGCCATTACTGCAACTCAGGTGTCTCGGGGGCCGCGACCTGGTTCCTGGCTGCGTCAAGTCCATCCCCACCATCAGGGGCCCTGGTGAAGGGCAGCCTGGGACTTAGACTCCGCGCCCTGAGGGACTTCAGTCTGTGGGTGGTGGTTGTCGTCAGCCAGTGCGTTACATTGTTTAGGCCTGCCTGTCCGTTCCTCAGCTCCTGCCCTGACACAGACCTATGCATCTGGTTGTTTTGAGCTGATTATATTAACATGTGTTCTGAGTCTCTTAGTCTGGGGGGGGGGGGGGTTGAAGCAGTCAATGCTGGTTTGGGTACCGAGATGCCAAATCTGTATCCGGATCCTTCAGTTGTTAGAGTCTCAGGGAGACATGGACTTGAATCTGAATTAAAACTACTCCAAAGGTCCCCGCCAGGCACACATCTCACAAAGAATAGAGTCCCCTCAGATGCCAGGGCCCATGGCCAATAGGCAAAAGGCTAGCCTGCAGTCCCCTCCAAAAGCCCGTGTCCTGGTTGGGTCTGTTCCAGTAGGTCATGGTAAAGGTACAAAAAGAATACAGCTAAAGTTTAAAAATGATATTATTTTCCCTTTTATAGGTCAGTGTTCCTTTAGTAAAAGAAAATTACATATCCATTAACATTTACCAAACAAGGTATAATTCACCTTGGGTGCCTTGAGAGTTTACAAATTTTTAAAGGGTACCATAAGTGAAAAGAATTTGAGAAACACTACTCTAAGGTGCCACAGCGCAATGTTGAAAGTCCTATTCTTAATGCATTGATATCACATGAACAGTGATCAGAATCAAATTAGTTTTATAAAATCAGGGCAAGGTAATGCACTCAATCAGTGCCATGTACAACCTTCCATCTTCAGGGCTCCAATTGGATCCACTCATGCCCCTACTAGAATAACACCACATAATTAGGATAAATATAGACTTTTTTATTATTATGTCCAATTGCTCATCATATTCAGTGAATTATAATTATTCATGGGGTCCTGTAATGTAGGAAATGATTTCTCCATAATACATAATTATACATGTTACATAATTATATTTATTAATCTTCCCCTTCAGAGTGACATATTCTGCAATGTGCATTATTAAAAGAGATATAGAGGAATTTACTTGGATGTATATACCGTATTTTTCGCTCTATAAGACGCACCTGACCATAAGACGCACCTAGGTTTTAGAGGAGAAAAACAAGAAAAAAAAATATTCTGAACCAATGGACTGCAGACACAGTACAGGAGATGACCAGAGACTGCGGACACAGTACAGGAGATGACCAGAGACTGCGGACACAGTACAGGCGATGACCAGAGACTGCGGACACAGTACAGGGGATGACCAGAGACTGTGGACACAGTACAGGGGATGACCAGAGACTGCGGACACAGTACAGGAGATGACCAGAGACTGCGGACACAGTACAGGGGATGACCAGAGACTGTGGACGAAGTACAGAAGTTTACCAGAGACTGCGGACAAAGTACAGGAGATGACCAGAGACTGCGGACACAGCACAGGAGATGACCAGAGACTGCGGACACAGCACAGGAGATGACCAGAGACTGCGGACACAGTACAGGAGATGGACCAGAGAGTGCGGACACAGTACAGGAGATGGACCAGAGACTGCATACACAGTACAGGAGATGGACCAGAGAGTGCGGACACGGTACAGGAGATGGACCAGAGACTGCATACACAGTACAGGAGATGACCAGAGAGTGCGGACACAGAACAGGAGATGACCAGAGACTGCGAACACAGTACAGGAGATGGCCAGAGACTGTGGACGTAGTACAGGAGATGACCAGAGACTGCGGACACAGTACAGGGGATGACCAGAGACTGCGGACACAGTACAGGGGATGACCAGAGACTGCGGACACAGTACAGGGGATGACCAGAGACTGCGAACACAGTACAGGAGATGACCAGAGACTGCGGACACAGTACAGGAGATGACCAGAGACTGCGGACACAGTACAGGAGATGGCCAGAGACTGCGGACACAGTACAGGAGATGACCAGAGACTGCGGACACAGTACAGGGGATGACCAGAGACTGCGAACACAGTACAGGGGATGACTAGAGACTGCGGACACAGTACAGGAGTTGACCAGAGACTGCGGACAAAGTACAGGAGATGACCAGAGACTGCGGACAAAGTACAGGAGATGACCAGAGACTGCGGACACAGCACAGGAGATGACCAGAGACTGCAGACACAGCACAGGAGATGACCAGAGACTGCGGACACAGTACAGGAGATGGACCAGAGAGTGCGGACACAGTACAGGAGATGGACCAGAGACTGCGTACACAGTACAGGAGATGACCAGAGAGTGTGGACACAGTACAGGAGATGACCAGAGACTGCGAACACAGTACAGGAGATGGCCAGAGACTGCGGACGTAGTACAGGAGATGACCAGAGACTGCGGACACAGTACAGGGGATGACCAGAGACTGCGGACACAGTACAGGGGATGACCAGAGACAGCGGACACAGTACAGGGGATGACCAGAGACTGCGAACACAGTACAGGAGATGACCAGAGACTGCGGACACAGTACAGGGGATGACCAGAGACTGCGGACACAGTACAGGAGCTGACCAGAGACTGCGGACACAGTACAGGAGATGACCAGAGACTGCGGACACAGTACAGGAGATGACCAGAGACTGCGGACACAGTACAGGAGATGACCAGAGACTGCGGACACAGTACAGGAGATGACCAGAGACTGCAGACACAGTACAGGGGATGACCAGAGACTGCGGACGAAGTACAGAAGATTACCAGAGACTGCGGACACAGTACAGGAGATGACCAGAGACTGCGGACACAGTACAGGAGATGACCAGTCCTGCTGATGAGTTAAGGACCTTCTATGGCCCTGTCCAGCTCTCCTAGAATAACTGCCTGTCTCCTGGAATCTCCTCCATGCTCTTGAGACTGTGCTGGGAGACACAGCAAACCTTCTGTCAATGGAATGTATTGATGTGCCATCCTGGAGGAGTTGGACTGCCTGTGCAACCTCTGTAGGGTCCAGGTATGGCCTAATGCTACCAACAGTGACACTGACCCTAGCCAAATGCAAAACTAGTGAAAAACAGTCCGAAAAGATGAGTAGGGAAAAAATTTCAGTGGCCTCCACCTGTAAAACCATTCCTGTGTTGAGGGTCATCTCATTGTTGCCCATCTAGTGCACCTATTGTTAATTTCATTAACACCAAAGCAGCTGTAACTGATTAACAACCCCCTCTGCTACTTAACTGACCAGATCAATATCCCAGGGGTTTCATTGACTTGATCCTATGCTCTGATTAAAAAGTGTTGTTTAATTTTTTTGATCAGTGTACATACATACTTATAAACAGCTGAACCCAATAGCCCAATGTGATGATTGGACATGGAATAGCACACTTAGGGGTACCTCTGTTGGGTGATAATGGGCACCACCAACTCTGCTTCATCCATCAGGTGAGTCACATTAGAAACGTCTTCAAGCTAAAGCAATGCTTTCCATTGAAGTGCTTGGAAAGTGTGGCACACATGAGAAAAAAATCTGCAAAGTGCATAGCAGGCCATACAGCGATAATATTGATATGTATAATGATAATATAGGTAAGTATAATCTATAAGGAAAATGCTGGACTGAGCAGAAAATTTTAGGGGCACTAAAGCCCCCTATCCTCAAATAGGATCATTTACACAAAGTTGACCATATTCAAAACCATATAGGTGAATATATAGCTTCTTTAACCACTTGTCCTCCTGAGGATTTACCCCTTTTTCTGACCAGGCCTCTTTTTGCTATTCGGCACTGCACTAATTCAACTGATGATTGTGCAGTCAAGCAATGCTGCACCCAAACGCAATGTACGTACTTTTTTTCACACAAATAGAACTCTCTTTTGGTGGTATTTGATCACCTGTGCACTTTTTATTTTTTGTGCTATAAACAAAAAAACACCAAAAAATTTTGAAGAAAAACAATATTTTTTTTACTTTCGGCTATAAAAAATATATAGTAAACTCAAATTTCGTCAAAAATTTAGGCCAAAATGTATTCTGCTACATGTTTTTGGTGAAAAAATCCCAATAAGTGTATATTGATTGCTTTGTGTGAAAGTTATAGCGTCTACAAACTATGGAATTTACACAGCTTTTACTTTCTGACTGCCCATCACATTTCTTAAGGAACTAAAATACCAGGACAGTACAAACACCCCCAAATGACCCCTTTTCGGAAAGTAGACACCCTAAGCTATCTGCTGAAAGGCATATTGAGTCCATGGAAGATTTCTTTTTTCCACGTTTTTGGAAAATGACAAAAACATTTTTTTTAATACAAAGTTGTCATTTAAATTATATATTTCTCACACAGAATTTAAAAAAGAGAATAGAAGAATTTGGTTAATGACACAAAATGTATTTATTTATTTATACACAAAATTGTCACTTAAATGATTTATTGCTCACACAAGCCATGGTTATATGTGGAATTACACCTCAAAATACATTCTGCTACTTCTACCGAGTATGGGAGTACCACATGTGTGAGACTTTTTGGGAGCCTAGCTACATACAGGAGCCTGAAGTCCAATGACCACTTTGAAAGGCTGAAGGTACGTAACTTCCACATTTCACTTTATCACTACTATCACAGTTTCAGAGGCCCTGAAATGCCAGGATAGCACCCCCCCCTCCAAATGACCGCTATTTGGAAAGTAGACACCCCAAGGAATTTAAAAAGAGGCATGGTGAGTATTTTGCGGATCTCATTTTTTCTATACTTTTTTTAATATTACAAAACCTTGTGAGAAAAAAATATGTTTTTGTTTTCTTTCTTCATTTTCCAAAAACGTGTGGCAACAAACGAGATCTGCAAAATACTCACCATGCTTGTGTCTACTTTCCAAAAAGGGGTAATTTGGGGGGGGGGTTGGTATTATCCTGGCATTTCAGGGCCTCCGAAACTGTGATAGGTAGTCAGGAAGTGTAATGAGGAAATAAAGCCCTTTAAAAGCCTGAAGGTACTTATTGGTTTTTGGGGTCCTGTACTTGGATAGACTGCAAAAACGTCTCTCTCATGTGGTACCCCCATACTCAGGAGAAGTAGCAAAATGTATTTTGGGGAGTAATTCCACATATACCCATGGAATGTGTGAGCAATAATTTAACTGACAATTTTGTGTAAAAAAAAAAAATTTCTTGTCATTTTCCAAAAACTTGAAACTTGAATGAATTCTTCTATGTGAGAGCCCCCATGCATCAGATCCCACCATCAGAGCCCCCCTCACATGCATAGTGAAACCGCCGTTTACATACCGGCACAGGGTCAACGTTCGTGCAAGCAGGTGCGCGCACGCGAGGGGGGGGGGTGAGGATGCTTTTTTTTTTCCTACATTGTTTTGATTTTTTTTTTAATTATTTTACATTGTCCCTTTCATATTTTTACCACTTTTAATGCTATCACAGGGAATGCAAATATCCCCTATAACTTCAATAATCTCACCAAGATCAGTGTGATCAGATGCTTTCCCAGTTTACAAATGGAGCTGTTTATATCCTACGAAACTGAAGTGATGAAATGCTCGTAGCTTCCGATTTCTTAGACTATAGAGATGATTGGCGCCATTCTGGTCTCCAATCAGCTCTATGGTCAGCTGGCAGAAACACCGGCTGCATTCTCAGGTTCCCCCGATGGCACGGGACTGCCCAAGAAGGCCGTGGAAGGGCATAGTCTCCTGCTGCTTGTAAAAGCAATCCTGCAGCTAATTAGCCACTAGGATTGAGTTTATATGAAAGCCGAGCGCCGGCTGAAAAAAATGATACCAGGATGATGCCTGCAGCTGTAGGCATCATCCTGGTATAACCAAAGCCCAGTGATGTACCAGTATGTCGCTGGTCCTTGTTGGGTATATATGCTATGTTCTTTTTTTTTTTTTGTATGCAGCCTGTGGGCTGAATGAAAAAAGAGAAGAAATCTCAGCCAGAAATTACGTCAGTGGGTAATCACTGCCCGGGACCTGGTGATTGACATCTGGGGCCGCAATCGGCGGTAGGGCGCATGCACTGCTCGTGTGCACCCTCTACCTGGAAATGCAGAATCACGTATATATACATGATCCTGTGCACAGGGGTCACCCTGTAGCAGTAAATGTACTGTGGGTGGTCCTAAAGCAGTTAAAGTGGACCTAAAGTCTACAAAATACAACAATGAGCAAGCAGCTTTTTATTGCAGAAGAGGCATGCAATAGAACTTCTGCAATAAAACAAACCTACCTGCTTGCAGTCTTTAGAATGTACAGGCATGTGCAGCTCAGTCTACATTCTGACCGATCCTCTGTGCTAAAAACACTGAACTAATGTGCCAGCCAATGGAGCCAGCTACAGCGCAATACACAGGAGAAGTCAGTAGAAGATGTCAGCAAGAGACCACGGCCCGTTCAAGGAGAGGTAAGTATTGTGAACTTTAGTTCTGCTTTAAAAGATGTTATTGAATATATGTTTGTCAACATCTGACCATCACAACGCTATATGGCCAAAACTAGGTTAATGCCCCTCCAATTGATTGAGTTCCCAGTGAAGGCTACTGGTAATTCTACAACATACAAAGACGTTTTAGCAAATTGTGTGCTTTCAACCTTGTGGCAACAGCAGGGGCGGACTGACCATTTGGAAACTCGGGCACTGCCTGAGGGCCCGGGGTCAGTATGGGGCCCCATGAGATGCCCCTGGTACCTTTTTCATAGGCTTTTTTGAGTTTGGGCAAGGACACAGGGGCACCATGATCCCCTATTGCCCGGGGGCCCCATGAGTTATCAGTCCACCCCTGGGCAACAGTTTGTTTAAGGACCTTTGTGTTCCAGCTTGACTGTGCCCCAGGGCACAAAGCCAGCTCCATAAAGCCGTGGTTTGATGAGTTTGATAATGGGGAACTCGAGAGGCCCTGGCCTCAACCTACTGAACACCACTGAGAAGTATTGGAACACTGATTGCCAGCCAAGTCTTCTTATCACACATGTCATAAGTGGAGGCTGTTATAGCCACAAAGGAGGGTCCACCTCCGTAGTACAGAGCATCATTTTGGAATGGAAACATTTGGAATTTCCAACAATTTTCTGGCTATATAGTGCACTATAGCAACTAGTAGTATACCAGGTCTTTGTTCTTTGTGGCAAAAAGTATGGTGGTACCACATGCATACAGAAGTATGAATTGAGGGATAATACGGTATATCCAATATATGAGAAATGACAATGCTTTGATTTCTGTCTCTGTATTTTCTGTCCTGTACAGAGTGTTGCAGGAAAGGTTCTGGAGAAACCATCTGAAAAGTGGCAGCGATATAGAGAAGATTGCTACAAATGGATGGCAAGCACACCAATCCCTCTGGGTTAGCTGACATCTTTGTTTCAAAAGTCTTTTGTCACTGAGAAGAAAATAAACTGGATTTCTTTTTTCTGTGACTGCCCAATCAAACATATAGAAATGATCTGGCATTGTGGCCTTGACCTGATGGCTTTGATCATTATTGAGTTTTCTATGAATAAATAGACTTATCTAATAGTACACAAATGTTGTTATTGGTATACTGTATGTATGTGGCAGGGTTCACGGGGAGAACGGGAGTCCAGGGTCTGGAGGATGTTCTGCAGTAAATCAGGGACATAGTACAACTGGTCAACACTATGCAGCTTCACTGTTTATTGCAATCCACATTAATGCCACAAAGGATAGGGGTGGCTGCTGCCTCGGTTAGGGCCACATTATGCTTTGAAGCAACTCTTCAAAAGAAAATAAAAACAAATCACAATAATAATAGTGACAGCCCCTTCAAGATATGTTACCGTGGACCAAAATGTTGTGCGCTTTCACATCATGCAGTTTTGGAGGGACTGTCACTATTATTATTGTGATTATTTTTTTCACGTTCACTAATGTTAAATATTCACTATTGTTTAGCTATAATTGGGAGCAAGGGCGGACTTACCATTTGGAAACTCGGGCACTGCCCGAGGGCCCCGGGTCAGTAGGGGGCCCCATGAGATGCCCCTCGTACCTTTTTCATAGGCTTTGTTGAGTTTGGGCAAGGACACAGGGGCCCCATGATCCCCTATTGCCCGGGGGGCCCCATGAGTTGTCAGTCCACCCCTGATTGGTGAGTATTTACTAGCACACTTTGCATTAGCTGCTACAAGATGCAGAGAGATGTTTTGTTTTGAGTATATGTTATATAGTTGCACAGCGCCTATCTATACACGATTGTTTAATTGAGTAGTCACGTGCACACCGGAAATATTCATTTTGTTTCTGATGTATTCATTCATGGAAGAATTTCAAATCATTTTGTAATAGGGATGCACTAATACTAGTTTTATGTATTTCAATGATTTGTATTTATTTATAAACATTTAAAAAAACAGGAGCAACAAGACATGCCCACGCAGGGGCCATCAATTGCACATAAAAAAATAAAGAAAACAGTGCTCCAACACCAACAGAGCAAAAGGTGCTCCCACGCAGGGGCTATCAATGGCACATAAATGACAAAAACATTGGTTTAACACCAACAGTAACTCAAACCAAAGGCAGGTATCCACTGCCACACAAAAAACAAACAGAAATAGTAAAGGAAGGAGGAATACAAAAGGAAAAAGATGACAAGACCATGAGCTGGGGCCCGGGAATGCCAATACTGGGCCACATCACAAGCCCAGACTAGCCGGAGGGAGCGTGGAAAGGGCATATTGCAACCACAGCTCCCATATTTAAAAAAATGTCAATACCAAATTTTTAAGAGTGAGTATGAGCACCGATACTTTTTATCAGGTACTAGCTGCTACCAATTACTGATACCTATTTTGCATGCAGTGCAGTGCAATTTGAGCCCATACAAAATGAATGGGCTCAACTTGCACTGCAAAGAATCATATGTGAGAGCCCCCATGCATCAGATCCCGCCATCAGAGCCCCCCTTGCATCAGATTCCCCAATCAGAGCCCCCTATACATCAGATTCCCTCATCAGAGCCCCCATACATCAGATTCCCTCATCAGAGTTCCCATACATCAGATTCCCCCATCAGAGCCCCCTACATCAGATTCGCCCATACATCAATTATATTCTCCCATAAGAGCCCCCATACATCAGATTTTCCCCATCAGAGCCCCCCTTACATCATATCCCCAATCAGAGCCTGTAACAAGAGTGACTTTTGGGGGTGGGGGACCCCTGTGTCAGCTCATGTTCCCTTCATTATGTTTAACCCACCCTGTGCCTGTTAAGGGGTACAGGGTGTGAATGTGAATGTATATTGTGTATTGGTGTGTTGTCCTTTGTTCCCTGCCATGTGGTTGCCCATTGTTATCTACCATGTGCTACATCCCATTGTTCTGTGTCTTGGTTGGATGGGGCGGGCTGATGATGTGTTTCCTGTTCCTGGTTGTGTTTCCCTGCCCTGTGTATATATCTTGTGTTTTGTGTAAAAATAAAGGAGTTGACTTCCTGTCTTAAGAAGAGTCGGGTGCTGTCTATTTCCTGCATTATTATCGGGTGTGGTCCATGGATGGTGTTCGGACAGGGAAGCTGCAGTATAACGGAAAGAACCCAAGTGCGGTTTGGGGTCCAGTTCCGCTACAGAGCCCCCCATACATTAGATTTCCCTATCAGAGCCCCACATACAGCAGATTCCCCCATTAGAGCCCCCCATACATCAGATTCCCCCATCAGAGCCCCCCATACATCAGATTCCCCTATCAGAGCCCCCCCATACCTGTAGACTCACTCCATAGAGCCCGGCAGGTAGGCGGCGAGAGCTGGGAGGAGACATGTGCTGTAGGATAGGGTGCACATGTGACATCATTGGTTGCTATGACAACGTCGGTCCTAACAACCAATGACTGCGGTTCCTGAGGATTTAGAGCAGCGGAATGGCTGGGTGACAGTTCGGACTGGACTGTCAGTCAGTCCACCATTGGCTGCACTGGAGCTGTGCATGTCCTCCTACCCTCTCCTCCTCTGCTGTATTAGGACAGTACAGAGCAGACACCGCCGGGAGAGGAGCCTGTCTCTTCTACACACACAAGCTGAGCTCCTGGGTGTGCAAGTGGCAAGGTATCAGTTGTAAGTATTGGTGAATTTGCACAAGTATCGATTCTCATGCAAATGATTAGTATTGGCACAACCCCTTTTTTCGGAATTAGTTTTGTATCTTCTGCATTTGTTTCATACATCTGTTGGTCCAGGTGAATTATGAAAATTATGCAGTTTTTCTGAAGATTGCTATATATTAATTTGCAGATTTGATATTTCAGATGGATTCTTTTTTTATCATATATCAAATCTATTTGGAAGGATTTGATATCGGACACAACGGAATAAAATAATGCAAAATTTGACAGCCCTGAGTTTTTCAGACCTAAGAATTGCTTTCTACTGTGCAACTGAATTGACTGACTGTGACAATTACAAATTCTATGTAAATCACAAGTTTACATGAATCTGGATTATTAAGCTAATTCAAAAATGATTAAACTAATTCTAAATTTCCCCATCATCTGAACAAATCAAATGGATTCAATCATTTTGTTAAACATTTTTTGGGATTCGTTGACATTCATTACTATGTTTATTCAGAGATTTGTATACATCTGAAAATCAAATTGTGTTCAAAAATTGATTTGTAATGAAACACACATGTCTAGATTTGAGCAGTCCTTACGTCATATCCCCAAGTCATCATATCATTCATCATAAGGGAAATCCCCATCTCATCCTGAATCTACAAGGGGAGAGATCTAGTATTAATGGTAAAATGTCTTCTTGCAATGATCACCCTTCACTTTACTTGCGGATTAGGATCCCCTCACCCCGACTTGCTTCTCTGTCTTTTGTTTTATAGAGCTGCACTGCAACCGTACTTTTGACATGTATGCCTGCTGGACAGACGGAACACCCGGGACTATCACAAGTGTACCCTGTCCCGATCATCTTCCCTGGTTCCAAAACGGTATCATCCTACAACAAATTGTTTTTGAAAGTAGAATTTTATTTTAACAGTGAGCTTTAAGTGCATCAAAGAAATACGTATCCTTAACCTATCCAAAACCGAGCTCCTGGTCTCCCCCTCCCCCCCGCGCCCCCCCAATCCTCTTCATCACTACTAACAACGCCACCATCTCTCCCACCCCACAAGCCAAAGTCCTGGGTGTCACCCTGGACTCCCTCCTCTCCTTCCTACCCCACATCCAACTGCTATCTAGATCTTGCAGGCTCCACCTCCGCAACATCTCTAAGATACGCACATTCCTCACCCCAGACACCACCAAACAACTCATACACTCCTTCATCATCTCACGCCTGGACTACTGCAACTCCCTCCTCACTGGCCTACCCAAACAAACGCTATCCCCACTCCAGTCGATCCTAAACTCAGCGGCTAGACTCATCCACCTCACCAACCGCTCCACATCTGCCTCCCCCCTCTGCCAATCCTTTCACTGGCTCCCGATTGCCCAACGCATCAAATTCAAACTACTAACTCTGACCTACAAAGCCATTCACAACGCCGCCCCAAACTACATAACCGACCTGATACCCAAATATTACCCTACCTGTGCCCTCCGCTCCTCACAGGACCTCCTACTCTCTAGCTCCCTGGTCTCCTCCTCCCACACCTGATTGCAGGACTTCTCTAGGACTTCCCCCAACCTCTGGAACTCCCTACCCCAATCTATCAGACTGTCACCCACCCTCCTCACCTTCAGGCGCACCCTGAAAACCCTCCTCTTCAGGGAAGCCTACCCCAACCTCACCTAACAGCTGACCTCACCTAACAACCTCCTCCACTCCTCCCACCACTCCATCCCCTACAGCCATCTCCTCCTGTGCCACCTTCCCCTTCCTCCTAGATTGTAAGCTCGAAAGAGCAGGGCCATCGAACCCCTCGTGTACTGTTTTGTTACTGTATTGTCTCATGTTTTGTCCCCCTTGCTACTGTACAGCGCTGAGCATACCCTTTGGTGCTATATAAATACTGTATAATAACAATAATAAGTGGCGTTATAGGGATGGGCAGGGCTTTTTTTCTCAAGTGCAGGTACTCCCTCTTCTGTGTCAGCCCTTGCCTCCACCCCCTACCCACCTCTGAGCACCGTCCCTTACCTCCACCCCCTACCCACCTCCGAGTACCGTCCCTTACCTTCACCCCCCTACCCACCTCTGAGCACCGTCCCTTGCCTCCACCCCCTACCCACCTCCGAGCACCGTCCCTTGCCTCCACCCCCTACCCACCTCCGAGCACCGTCCCTTGCCTCCACCCCCTACCCACCTCCGAGCACCGTCCCTTTGTTCCACCCCCTACCCACCTCCCAGTTTTAGAGAATACAGAGCCAAGTATCAGTTTATGGTGCTACGTAATTTATTATTGATAAAAAGGCAATAAAATAGATCTCCAGCAGCCAGCAACAGTAGACCCCACAGCACCAATAGATCCCCCAGCAACAATAGACCCCCAAAACAAAATACCATCCCCCAACAAGTAACAATAGATCCCCCAGCAACAATACATCTTGCAGCATGCAGAAACAATAGACCCTCCCTCAACAGTAGATCCCTCCCCAAAACAACTGACCCCCCCCCCAGCAAAAATTGATCCCTCACAAGAAACAATAGATGCCCCCGCTACAATAGATCCCCCAGTAGCAATAGACCCTCTAGCACACCCCATCACTCCTTGCCATTACATACATTCAGGGCTGGAGGTGCCAGAACTGCTTTCCCCTGTGTTCCTGCTGTAAAAAAAGCCCTAGGAATGGGAATGCAAGAAGTCAACTAATGTTCCTCACTGACATAGGCCAACATTAGCTATAGCTAGGGTTGGATTTTCTTAACCAAATTTTTATTGAATATATGAATATATAACATTGCAAGCACAAAACATATGTAAATACATTGGTGGGGAACTGGTACATACGATATAGAAAAAATAAGCATTGTACGTTTTTTAAATAAAGTAAAGGGTTAGAGGGGGCAGCAGCAAGTCTCAAAATGTGAAGCTTGTGATAGTTTTGTTTCCCTTTTCTGGACACCTCCAAACAAAAGAAAACTATGGGGAGAAGGGGATTCAGAGGGTGTAGAGAGGAGTCTCAAAGCTTTTTATAGACCTAGAAACATGGAACCATCTTTCTCTTTATTGAAGAACCTGCACCACATGCAAAGCAGACCCTATGCTGCCTTCAATAGCATATGTTCACAATAACTTTATTAAAGTGTATCTATAGCCCAAACTTTTTTTTTTTTAAGTTTTGGATCAAGTGGGAACAGATTAGAACCCCTGTCAAGTTACTGCTGTCCACGTCTCCATTAGAGGGAGTTCCCCTCACTTCCTGTCCCAGGACAACCTCTTCTACGGGACAGGAATTGAAAGAAACTCTCCAACAGTTAACAGTCTGTTTCTATGGTGTAGATTTTCCCTCATTTCCTGTCTGGTGAAAGCTTGGAATCTCTTGTATTGTAGTAAAACCCAAAAGGTATTCTAACCTTTTCCAATTCTAACCCCAAAAAAGTTCTGCCTATACATACACTTTAGGATAGGCCCATTATACAAGGCTCAAAGCTTTGCAAAGGGATGTTGTCATGTAGGGTATACCTAAAGCATCAAGGTGTCTAAATACAACCATGGCTTGATGCTCCATTCTAATGACCAGCAAATATATCGTCAAGAAGTGACTCTTGAGACCTTTTATCACAATGCAATACATTGGGACAGAGTTCAGTATTTAGGACACACATTTTACTTAACAAATGAATGTTGTGTGTGTTGGCAGTGAAGAATGGGCTGGTATCAAGATACTGTGGTCTAGATGGTCAGTGGGAGATGATCAATGAAACCGAACCTAGGAGGAACTCATCACAATGCAATGATGAGATAGAGGTGACAAGAGATCTGGTGAGTTTATTTTGAGTGATTTTTAAAAAATTTCAATGAATATTGTAAATATATTGTGTTCTTGTAATTGTTTTATTTAATAGATAGATAGATTCAATTCATTTTCGGGATTCATTTCTGTAATTCGTATGCAAATTTTGTTCAAAAACGTTTCAACCAAATTCGAAAATTAGTTCACATTCGAAATTGGTTCAACCAAATTCAAAATTGAATCATCAAAATGTGTTCGAAATCGAAAAGATTTCAACCGAATTTGAAAAAATTAAACCGAATTCGAAAAGTTAGGCTGGCCATACACGTGTAGATTTTCTGACCACTAGTGGGGTCAAATCGATGTTTGTTTTCTATGGCAGTGATGAAAAAATTTGAAGGGGCAGGAAAGAAAACTTTTCTCGATCAAAAGAATTTTTGGTCAGTGTATGTGTTTATCGTTCAGAAATTACTTTCCTTTTAAAATCGAATGATAGGGGGGCGTGTTCAAGATGGCGACCGGTGCAGCCGCATAATCCAGAGCTCCATCACCTCCTCTACTAATCCGCTGGTAGCAGCAGACTAAAACGGTCACCAGAAGAGGGGAGCTGAGTGGCTCCAGCCCCCTCTCCGGAGCATCGCAGTCCTGTGGCCTACCACGGCCTGGTGCAGCCTTGGTGTTTCCTAACATTGGAGCCACCTGGGGCACAGCTGCTCTGCCTCCGAGCCCTGCCTGGTGTGCTTGCGGTCGGGAGAAGCTGTAGGAGGCTGCCTGGTCCCCCAATTGACCTCTGAGGGCCGTAGCCAGCTGGGGCCTGCTCATACACAGCCTGGGTGCTCCAGTTTGGGGTGGTACAGCCTCCACCGGGCCCAGGGCCTACTCCAAGATCTAGCCACCAGGCCCAGGGCCTATTACAATTGGCAGCTACCTGGGTGGTGAGAGTCCTGGTGTTCCACAACCCCCCCATAGGACTCTGGCACTGAGGCCTGGGTGGTGACAACCCCTGCATCTCTTCTGGCTCTGCAGTAGAGGCTGCTTTTCTTCTAGGACCCGCACCTGAGTTAATTGGGCCTTCAATTCTTATATGGATTATCAAATATAATTGTGGCGTACATCTACCTCTCCCCTCCTTGTGATAACTTCTACAATATAAAGAATATGTTGGGGCGTATGTGCCATCCTGCAGAGATTGTTCCTATGTAGAAGGCTGAACTGCTCCCCTGGGGCTATTCCCTGCCTTGGCTATATATTTTTCACCTGATCACCCCAAGGAGACTCCCTGCATGCCGTCCGCCAGGAAAGAAAGTAAGGGAACTGCTCAGAAATCCCTTACAACATACTTGCTGAAGACGCAGGAAACTTGCAGCATGTCACAAGATAATACCAACTGAGCATCCCCATCCCACCTCTCGCAGGATACCGCAGCTCATCCATATACACAGGACAGTGGGTACACACAGCAGCTTACAAAGGGGGACTTGGAATCCTGTTTAGAGACTATGGACACTAAACTGGCCGCTAAATTCCAGTCAGAGCTTCATAAGAGTATAATCGTCCTTTCTCAGGAAATAGCTGCGCTGGGTTCTAGAACAAATTGCTTAGAAACCAAACATGACGAGCTCAGCTTGGCCTATGGCGAGCTCTCCAGAGATCATGATCATCTATAAACAGCCTTTATACAGCTGCAGGTTGAGGATGACAAAAATCGTAATCGTAGGAACAATCTGCGTGTTCGGGGAGTCACAGAGATGGTGACCGATCTTTCACAGGCTACAACTAAAGTGTTCAAATCCCTCCTTCCGGACCACGACACTAGATCCTTTGCATACGATCGGATACATAGAGCTCTGCGTCCAAAGCCTCCTAACGATTCACCGCCTTGTGACATTGTCCTGTGTATGAAAGATTTCCTGATTAAAGGAGACATACTCAGAGCTGCCTCTGTGATCTCCTTTGATGGCTCAACTCTGCTAATTTTTCCAGATGTCTCTCCGGCCACATTGGAGAAACATTGAAAAATGCGGGAAATCATATCTGCTCTTTTCTCGGGCCAAATTCATTAGAAATGGGGTTTTCCCTTTAAGCTGATAGTTCCACACAATGGCAGCACATATACAGCCACAACTCTTCTAGAGGGTTGAGAAATCTTCCCAAAGTTGGGTTTGGGGGATGCTCCCTCACCTCAACGCCCAGCTTCTACCCCTCAGGTATCCCCTATCTGGAACACTCCATCTCCACAATGGGAAAGAAGGAGAGTCAGACAAGAGCCGGGATGAAAGGGATTTTGCTCTTTTGATTATTATTCAGTATTTTGAAAAGATGTTGAGACATGCTGAAGATTCATCATATTTATATATGGCTGTTAATTTTGTCTTATCCCTTAGCTATTAGGACGTGCAAAAGTTTTGAATGGGCCCTCGGACCCTTTAGTCACAGCCCGCATGCTGTTCCTATGGGACTCCTTGATGTGTGACCCCACCCTGTTGCCTAGCATGGTCGGAAATGTCACTGACCAGATGTGGAGTGGCCGCTCTGCACTCCATGTTTTACGGTGACGGGGTTTGGGCCCGGTTGGCCTTTTAATGTTTTGTTTCTCTGCCTTTTCAGGTGAGGCAGCTAACCAACCTGATCCATGGTTTGTTATGATTTCTTTAGCTATAGGGCTCTTAGGGCCCTACCTCTATTTTATGTTTCTGTTATTTTGATAATTTTGGTACATGACGGTGGTCATACACAATTTTGTGGATCTCCTTGCTGAAAATTTGTGGCTGGGATACTCCATAAAATGATACTGACAGACTTCACCTTACAAGTTGCAGATCCGGGTACTCCATAGATAAGACCAACTTTTTCTGATACAGATCAGATGGATACGATAATGTTGTCTAATACTATTTTTCTTATACTTAGCCATGGTAATTCATTGCATTTCATATAATGTCCAAGGTTTAAATTCTCCAAATAAGCGTAAAACTGCCTTCCTCCAATATAGACGCCTAGGAGCAAAGATTATTCTATTACAAGAAACCCATTTCACAGCCTCCAACCATCCCACGTTCTTTCACAGATCCTATAAGCAAGGGTTTTACACTTTACAGTCCACTAAAAGCAGGAGGTGTAGAGATTTTTCTTCACAACTAGTTTCCCTTGATGTTTTCCTTTGATCGTGACCCGGAGAGCAGATTTATCATTATTAAAGGCACCCTTTCAGGTCGTGAACTCACAATAGCCAATGTTTATGCACTAAATTCGGCTCAAGCTTCCTTTTTTTCACATTTCTTTAATGTTCTTGATAAGTTTCTGTCCCCCCCATCTATTGGTGGGAGGTGATTTCAACTTGGTGGCTAAGCCCCTCCTAGACAGGAGTTCATTCTCACCCGCCTTGTCACAAGTTAGCCTGCAGTTTCTTGTTTGTGTATTTTTACCTCCTTGCTGCAGTGCTGCTCCTGATTCCTTTCACATGTGTGGTTTGTTTGTGCTCACCTATGGGCGTCATCTGCTGTTCTCTGGGTTTCATTTCCTTCCCTTCCATCACTTCCTGGCCCGCCTCCTTGTTTGCCTGCCTATATAAGACATGCTCAGTCTAGGCCACTTTGCCTGAGCAACTTCCTAGTTGTCTGAGCTCCTGTGTGTTGCTATTGCCTGTATCATGCATTGACTACTTGTGTACCGACCCCGGCTTCGTTCTCTGACTGTGCTTGTTTTCCACCTGTCCTGACCTTGGCTAGTCTATCAGATTTCTGTTTGTCTCTTCCCATTGTACTCTGATCCTGCAAGCGGTCTCCTCATCCTCAGCTGGGCATACCTAGGGGTCGCGACCTGGTCCCAGCTTGCTGCAAGTCCATCCCCACCATCAGGGACTATGGTGAAGAAGCAGGCTGGGGCTTAGACTCCATGCCCTGGGGAACCCCAAGTTGAGTATCTACAAGGGCTCACTACCACAGGTGCTGACACTCCTCCCTGGCCTTTTCGAAATCCCTCACCAAAAAATTAGAAACTTTTCAGCTGGTAGACTCCTGGAGAACACACAATGTGGGAGCAAGGGACTACTCATTTTATTCCCACCTACATGACTCTTATACTAGACTAGATTATTTCTATTGCTCCCCAGTTTTGCTGGCCAACTCCAAGAAAGCGGGCATACATTTGTGTCCTTGGTCAGATCATAACTTTGAGGCACTGTCTATCATTTTTATAGGTCTATCACCTACTCCCTATTCTTGGTGATTGAATGACTTACAGAAGTTAACTCACGGCAAGATGTAGCTACTTCCATCCAAGAATACTTTCAGTTGAACACAACTCCTGACATCTCCCCGGCTACTTTATGGGTGGCCTATAAGGCAGTTCTGCAAGGATGCCTTATCTCTATGGTGTCAAGTAGGAATAAGGAGCGTTGGAATTGGACACCCATTATAGAACTCATGTAAGCAATCCATCTCTCCTGAATAGAACAATGATATTGCAAAAGCGTTTAGAATTGAATACCTGACTATCCGAGAAAACTGAAAAGGCTTTGCGCTGGTCTAAGGCTACATTTTTATTACATAACAACTCAGCATCAACTATGTTCGCACAGAAACTTGATCATTCTATAGGGCCCCCTCATATCTATAAGCTACGTACTAAGAATGGTAACATCTCCTCTTTGCCTCATGAAGTACTGGGAATTTTTAAAGAATTTTACTCCACCCTATTAGCTCCCCCACAAACGACTTCTACTCCCCTCGACAGCTCGTGGCTTGATTCTTTACCCCTCCCTGCTCCCACACCCTCTCAGATATCATCCCTCAATGCCCCATGCACTCTGGAGGAATTAACTCGAGCGATTAGCGCACTGCGAACTTCCACAGCACCGGGCCCCGATGAGTTCATGGCTAGTTATTATAAGCATTTTGCTCCTATGTTGGCCCCTTCTTTAATATCACTGTTCAATGATATTCTGCAGGGCGGCAGGTTTCCGGAGGTGATGCTTTTAGACAACATGTCCCTGTTACCTAAATCCTTAAGAGATCATCTTCTACCTCAAAACTATAGACCCATCGCAGTGGTGAACAATGATCTTAAGATATTCAGCCATGTTTTGGCAGATAGATTCACCCCTATTATCTCCTCTTTGGTCTCACTTGACCAATCGGGATCCCATACAGACTTATCACAAACAACATACGTCTCACATGTTATTCAAGATGCTAACCTATACTCTAAAGAAGTGTTGTTGTTGAGCCTTGATAACAAAAAGGCCTTTGACAGTGTCCTCTGGCCATATTTGTTTTCACTGTTGCAGAAGATGGGCTTCAGTGAAAAATTTCTGTCTGATGTACATGCTCTGTATGCCTCCCCCCCAAAAGAATTAGACTCCCAGGCTGCAACTCTGACTTTTTTACATTGGGCAGAGGTACCCGTCAGGGCTGTCCGCTTTCACCATTACTATTTGCACTCGTTTTGGAACCCTTGGCAATTTCTATAAGATCACACCCGGATATTTCAGGATACCCACTTCTGGTCTCACAATTCAAATGATGTATGTATGCAGATGCTGTTGTGCTTTTCATTACTAACCCGTTAGTATCATTGCCTAATTTATGCACATTATTGAATGATTTTGCATCCATATTGGGTCTCACTGTAAATTTTACTAAATCAGTTGTCATGCCTATTAATGTCATTGAATCCCTGAGTGCTGGGGGGGCGTGTCCAAGATGGCGCCGGGAGCAGCAGCATTTCTGAGAGCTCCGGCTCTCTGAACCCCTATCCACTGCCATCCGGGGGGAAAACTGCTACCCGCTGCAGATCCCCTACTGCCCGGACCTTACCCGACATCTGAGGAGGGGTACAGAGCAACTTTGCCCCTTCTCCGACCATCTGGGGCGCGGGGCGGCTTGCGGCCTACCGCGGCGTGTGAAGCCACGGCCTCTCCTGATTCCGCGGCCGGGGCGGACCCCCGCTGTGGCCGGATCGCCTCCAGGCTTGGAGACTGGTCGGATACTGGAGCAGCCTGGGTGAGTCCTCCTCGTCCCTCCTGTGGCCCTGTACACTGCACCAGGTCCCTTCACAATCCCAGCAGGGAACTGGAGATCAAAGTTTTTGCAGGGGTGGTGCTGGATGGGTGAGGAGGCCCCTTCTATCAGTCCCCATTCTGAGTGGAGGAGTTAGGGGTGTCTGGGGCATATCTGGATGGCATCCACAAAGCCTGCACACCTGGCCCAGATATAAATACCTGCTTCTCATTGGATGTTTCATCAGAATGTATCTTATGTGAACACCCCCCCGGTGGGGGACACATACACGTGTCGGGAGGAAATGCCTGAGTGACCTCCCCGGCCGTGCCACCGAAATAATTCTCTCGGCAATTGGGCTTCCACCACATCATAGTACATTACTTCAATAGTTTGAAGACGATCTGAAACCCTCTGGAACACTTCTTGCAATGCACCGTACTCCCCGCACCAAACTTAAACATCGGGCTCGGCAGCAATCCCCCCCGCAGGGCCATGCCGCTAAGTTGCTGCCTAGCCCACCCGAACCTGATGACAACACTCAGCTCCCGGGAGATCTTGAGTCTGATGGTGATAGTCAGAGGCAGTTTCCATCGGGGATAGTAGATGCCCTTGAACAAAATCCTGAAACCTTACTACACAAGTTCCGTGCTATAGTGCGAGAGGAGATTACTGCCGCTTCACGCAAATTATCTTCTGACCTAAAGAGAGGCCTGAAGGAGTTGGGCCTTCGTGCTCATCAATTGGACCAACGTATGGATCTGGCGACTACAGTCCTGGAGGGTCATGAACAGGAAGTGGAAGATCTGCATGCTGAGTTGGACACTTTGAAAGATAAGCTGGAGGATGCTGAGAATAGAGCACGTAGAGATAATCTCCGCATCCGCGGAATCCCCGAGGCAATCACAGATCTGCAGGGTACTGCTACGGCTCTTTTCCAGGAGTTGGCCCCTGAGATTCCTCTGGAGCGTTTAGAGTTTGATCGTATTCATAGAGCTTTAGCACCTAAGCGCACGGAGGGTCCTTCCAGAGACATTATCATTAAATTACATTTCTACCGCACTAAAGAACGCCTGCTGCAAGCTGCTCGGAATCGTTCGGCGTTGGAATTTCAGGGGCACTCTATCCAACTGTTTGCGGATTTGTCTCCAGTCACGATTGCCAAACCTCGTACTTTGAGACCCTATCTTCAAATTCTTCAATCGGCTGATATTAAGTACAGATGGGGCTTCCCTTTCAAGCTCTCATTTTCCTCTCAAGGTCGTCAATTTCAGGCCTCGTCACCAGCAGATCTTCGTCGCCACTTTCGGGAGCTTAATCTTGAGCTGCCACATTCCCAGTGTGAGGAGGCTTCAGTTTCTACACGTCTACGACAATCCCAGCCTCCGCTTAAATCTCCTCCTAGCCAAAGTAGCTCCCAGGCCCTTCGATCTCTACAGGCCCTTCGATCTCTACAGGCCCAGCGTTTCCAGGAGGTCTCTGCGACTTGATGTTTAGAGGTTGTCTGCCAATATGCAGTCTCGTCACAAGGAGACTTCTACCGTCACTCTCTAGATTTAAATCTGGAGTTGCTCAGGGGTCTCATGACCTTCACGTGCTCTATTTCTTCCAATCTAGAGTAGATGTTTGTTGTTACATAGATTGGTTGAGATCTTCCTTGTCCTGCGAGTTTTGGATTGATCATTTACAGGTGTATTAGCCTAAGTTGTTTACATAATGTTTTTATGTCTCTTTTTGATTAATGCCGAGTTATTCCGGTGGACTAACGTGTCCCCCTCTGAGTTGGCTAGCGGTCTGGTTTTTTGGCCTGCCCGCCACCCAGCTTCTATGTGGGTGATTTACCCACAGCTGATTGTTATGCTGTTTGAATTAACCTCACTGCTTTACAGATATATTGTTTGTATATCAGATGTCTCTTTGTTTTCTTCTCTCTTTCTCGTTTCCTTTTTTTTGTTTTTTGTCATGTGTGTTTCCGTAAAAAAGTTTTTTCAGGGCTCCCGGGGATCACAGTGGATTTGATCTTTTGTCATATAGATCACCATGTCGTTGAACTGGTTATCACTGAATGTCCAGGGGATGAACTCTCCGCAGAAACGGGTAAAGATTTTTAAGTTTCTTCGGGCTCGTCAAGTTGATATTGCTTGTCTGCAAGAAACTCACTTTTCTACTACTTTTGCTCCAAAATACTTTGATGCTTGTTACCCTCAGATATTTCAGGCTACGGGCCCCACTAAACAGAGAGGCGTTTTGGTCGCCTTCCATAGTAAAACTCCATTTGTCTGTGTGAGGCGTATTGCTGATCCTAATGGCAGATACCTTCTGCTTCAGGGCACGATCCAAGGTATAGAGGTTACTATAGTATCCTATTATGCTCCCAATGTCAACCCTGGACCTTTTTTGTCTCACCTTTGTTCTCTCCTGGTTGCACATCAGCGGGGTACTCTTTTGATGGCAGGGGACTCCAATTTAGTGCTAAATCCCGCGTTAGATAAATACCCAGCAGAGCGCTCTGACCCTTCTGTATCAGCAAGATCCTTTACCCGTACGTTACGTACTCATGATCTGGTGGATTTGTGGCGGGAACTTCATCCTAGGGGGATGGATTATACCTACTATTCTCACCCTCATCATTCTCATTCCAGAATTGACCACGCGTTCGTATCTCGTAAACATCTTCCTTTGGTTCGTTCTATTTCTATTCTCACGGTACCATGGTCTGATCATGACCCAATTTTGGTGGTTTGTCAATCTCTCCTAAGTAGGCCGGCTTCTTCTTCGTGGATAATGAATGATTCCTTGCTTTCGCTGAAGGAGATTCAAGCGGAACTCCATCGCAAATCTCAGGAATATTTCCAATTAAACTCGGGTTCTGTCTCTTCTTCGGTAACGTTATGGGAAGCGTACAAGGCTGTTCTTAGGGGACATATTATTCAGATAGCTTCAAGGCGAAAGAAGGAACGAAAGCTTAAACAGTCTCAGTTGGAATCAAACTTAGCTTCCATATCGGCTTTGTTTAAGCAGTCACCTACCCCGTCGAACCGTAGATCATTGGATCAGGCCCGTTTAGAATTGGATCTTTGCTTAACAGATGAGGCTGAGCGCTCCTTACACTGGACGCGCCAGAAGTGGTATAGTAAAGCAAACAAACCGGACTCCATGTTGGCCCGACGATTACTTTCTTTTGCGCATCATCCCAAACCGATATCTTTGCGTACTCGTCACAATACCCTTACGAGTAATCCTGTGGCGGTTTTGGAGGAGTTTCGGTATCGTCTTGCCAAACTTTACACTGATCCTACACGGGCTGATTCTCAGTCAATCTCTGACTTCCTCTATCGTCTGTCCTTGCCTACTTTGACTCCGGCTCATAAGGACTTAATGGACCGTGATATTCAAATAGCTGAGGTTCTGAAATGCATAGCAGACCTGAAGACGGGCAAGCGTCCAGGTCCTGATGGATACACGGCACTATATTATAAGAAATTTGCTGATGTGCTAGCTCCTCACCTTGCCGCTATGTTTAATGCGGTGAAGAGAGGTTCGAACTTTTCCCCAGATTCTTTAACCGCTAATGTGGTTATGATCCCTAAACCAGATCGAGACCATTCTTCTTGGGCGAACTATAGACCTATTTCGCTTATTAATATTGATATGAAGATTCTCACTGAGATTTTGGCCACTCGATTGAACTCATCTGATTAAAAAGGATCAGGTGGGATTTGTTCCCCATAGACAAGCCGGGGATGCTATTAGACGTATTTTACAACTACAACATTTAGCCCATACTCGTAAACTCGATATGATGCTCCTATCCTTAGATATTAATAAGGCCTTTGACACTTTATCCTGGCCGTATCTCCTATCGGTACTTCACCGCTTTGGTTTTGGTCCTTCGTTTTTAAGATGGATCTCTTCGCTATACACTTCCCCTCAAGTGAAGCTCAAATATTACGGGTTTGAGTCCTCTACGTTTTCGGTTGCCAGAGGCACTAGGCAAGGTTGTCCGCTCTCCCCTATTCTTTTTATCCTAGCCTTGGAACCATTGGCGGAAGCCATTCGCATGCATCCTGATATTAAGGGGATTGATGTGGTGGGCTCCCAACATAAATTGTCTCTTTTTGCCGACGATATACTATTGTCAATTTTGAATCCGGGGGTTACTCTACCTAATTTACTCGCAGTTCTCGATTCCTTTGCAAGTTTTTCGGGTCTTCACGTCAATCCGACCAAATCAAAAGCTATGTCGAATACCCTCCCGTCATCACTTTTGACGACTTTGAAACAAACGTTCCCTTTCCAGTGGCTTTCGGCCTTACCATATTTAGGAATTAAGCTCACGCCGACATATGACGGACTGTACCAAGCTAATTTTCCCGCTGTCTTTCGGGAGCTGACTGAGCTATTGACCTCCTGGTCTCACTTTCCGCTCTCATGGTTCGGCAGAATAAATGCGATTCATATGACCTATCTTCCTAAACTACTGTACTTATTTCGTGTTTTACCAATTCCAGTACCTTCGCATATACTGCGTATCCACCAGCGAAAGCTTTTGTCCTTTATCTGGAGTTCTTCTCGACCCAGAATTAGTAAACATATTTTGTTTGCGCGAAAGAGCGAGGGTGGATTATCTGTCCCAAATCTCCAGTCTTACTATCTGGCAGCTAATATTGCTCCTTTGGCTCATATTCATGCTTCTCATCATTTTCCCTTGTGGGCTGTTGTAGATATGATGGATTCCCATCCGATATCGCTTTCCTCCTTGCCGTGGCTTCCTACTTCCTTACGTCCGTCTACTCTTAGTCCGACGTTGACACTATCGCTCCGTCTTTGGGATTCTATTAAGTATTCTGCTGGCCTTATTTCTGCTCACCTGCCGTTGTTACGTCTGTTGCATAACCCGCTATTCCCTCCAGGCCGGGACAATCCCAGACAGTTTATTTGGTGGCAGATGCATGGGTTCTACGATGTACATTCGCTCTTATCTCCCACTGGAATACTTACTTTTGATACTCTGCGATCTTCTTATAATATTCCCTTGCGGGAACACTTTGGATATCTTCAACTCCGTCACTTTGTCAATACACAAATACGCACGCATTCGGGATCCTATCGTTTGTCCCCCTTTGAAAACCAGTGCAGACACAGATCCCATGCTCCGGGTTTGATTTCCCTGATTTACTCTTCCATTATTTCTTATAGAACCTCCCCGGTTCGTTCCTATCATCAGCGTTGGCAGTCTGAATTAGGGGGGTCTTTGGATCAACAGGATTGGCGGACCATGACCCAAGCATTATCTAAATGTTCTAGGAATGTCATTATTCTTGAGAATGCCTACAAAATCCTTTACCGATGGTACTACACGCCTGCTCGTTTGGCCAGTTTCATCCCTACATATTCCCCAGTTTGTTTTCGGGGATGCCAACAATCGGGTACCATGGCTCATATCTGGTGGACTTGTCCTAAAGTATGCAGATTATGGATTAGGGTGTATGCCCTCCTCCGCACTATATTTCACACAGACATTAAACGTAACCCGTATGAAGCACTTCTATTTAAACCACTGGAGGGTCTTCTCCGCCCTGAATGGCAGCTGGCAACACACTTATTTGTGGCTACTAAATTGACAATTGCGAGGGCTTGGAAGACCCCTCTTCTTAGCTTTAAGGCGGTCAAGAATCGGATGAATTTTATAATGGTTAATGAAAAACTGACGGCCATTTTGTTGGATACCCATTCCAAATTTCTGCGGATATGGCATCCCTGGCTGGATATAGCCCAACCATCAAGATTCGACCAGTCCCTTTTGTCAATATGAGGATGGATCTTACTGTGATTCTCTTGGAGCCCCCTCTTTTCTCTTTTTTTTTTTTCTCTCTCCCTCTCCTCTTTGTTCATGTCTTTTCATTGAATGTCTCTTTCTATTTCTCTGTCTAATCTGTTCTTATCCATGTCCTAATGAATGGGCTTATTGTTTTATGTGCTACATATGTAATGCTATTTATGCAACTTGGATTTTTTTTTTTTTTCATGAGCCCAAAGTTTGGTAATTCATGTTTCCTATATGTAGATGTAGCAAAATTCCCTTTAGAGTCTACAATTTCATTGACCTTCAAAGATTGTTAGTTGTCCTTTTCCTACCCCCTAATCATCTTTTCCCCCAGAGCATTTCTGTTATAAGATAAAGCCCATGTTTCTTCCAATTTATGACTTATACTAATGCTCTATTACATTGCACAATTCATTATTGTTGGTCAATGCATCTGTCTGTCGAATGACTGTTTAACTTTGCTTACTCTATAATAAAATTCTTTGTAAAAGAATCCCTGAGTGCATGCTTCCGTACCTCTTTCCCATTTCGTTGGGCCATAGACTGGATTTCATACCTGGGTATATATCTTACACCTAGATACTTGGGATTATTTGCAGCTAATTACCCTTTCTACTTTGTTAAAGATCTGGCATGGATATCCTATCTCATTTTTGGGCAGAGTCACGGCTGTGAAAATGAATGTTTTACTTTATTTATTCTGAGCACTCCCAGCCTCAAAAACATTCCTTGATCATTTTCAATGGATGATTAACAATTTTATTTGGCGTAATAAATGTCCTTGTTTTACTTTATCTGTCCTTTATCAGTCGCAACGGATGGGTGGCCTCGGACTCCCCAATTTTTGGCTTTTCTTTACCTGTTGGCCCGCTTTACACAATTATCGCAATGGGAGACTATTAACTCCCAGATTCCTTGGGTCAGATTTGAATCTCAATCTATACACCCGTTCTATCTACTGGGTCTATTATGGACAAAAACTCTCCCTCACTCGGTGCTGACCCATAATTTCATTGTTGTCCACTCATTGATACTTTGGTCCCATTATAAACTTAAATTAAATCTTGTCTCCTCTGTTTCACCGGTTCATCACTTTTCGGAGACCCGAATTTCGTTGCTGCATTTTCATCTCCACAGTCATTCTGCTGGTGGTACAATCTATCCCTTATCAGATTATTTGACTTTCAAAGAGGTGGATCTTATGTCACTCTTGAGACGTTACGAACACTTTTAGATATCCCACTTCGTGAATACTATTGTTATCGATAGAGATGAGCGAAGTATTCAAAAATTCGATTCGACTGATTCGGCGAATTCGTGGAAAATATTCGATTCGAGTCGAATATATTCGCTGTGAATTCTTCTTATAATTCTTCTTCTTATAAAAGGGTGTTTCTAGGCTTCAGAGAGACTTAATATTAGTGCAGAACACTGTACCTTTAATTTAAATGCCCTTGGAGTCTGCTGGGGAAGAGAAATAATACTGTCAGTCAGTATGACATGCAGATGAGTGCCGTCGATCTTAGAATCACCGCACACTTCACTCATTTGGCCAGTCACAGGGCCAAAACCAGAGTGTGGAGCCACAGTGTGGCGGTGGAGGCAGCAGCAATGGGAGGCCATACAGCAACCTATGACAAAATGGAAACCAGCAGGAGTGTGAGGAGACCTGAAAGTGGCACATGGCAGAGTGGGAGCAATGGGAGGCGGTACAGGGACCCAGGTCACACTGTGGGCCCAGCAGCAGCATGACCAGGCGGTACGGGGGCCCATGGCAGATTTGGGGCCTGGCAGCACCTATGGGAGGCCTGTAATCTGCCAGCAACCTATGACAAAATGGAAAACCGCAGGAGTGTGAGGAGACCTCAAAGTGGCACATGGCAGAGTGGGAGCAATGGGAGGCGGTACAGGGACCCAGGTCACACTGTGGGCCCAGCAGCAGCGTGACCAGGCGGTACGGGGGCCCATGGCAGATTTGGGGCCTGGCAGCACCTATGGGAGGCCTGTAATCTGCCAGCAACCTATGACAAAATGGAAAACCGCAGGAGTGTGAGGAGACCTCAAAGTGGCACATAGCAGAGTGGGAGCAATGGGAGGCGGTACAGGGACCCAGGTCACACTGTGGGCTCAGCAGCAGCGTGACCAGGCGGTACGGGGGCCCATGGCAGATTTGGGGCCTGGCAGCACCTATGGGAGGCCTGTAATCTGCCAGCAACCTATGACAAAATGGAAAACCGCAGGAGTGTGAGGAGACCTCAAAGTGGCACATGGCAGAGTGGGAGCAATGGGAGGCGGTACAGGGACCCAGGTCACACTGTGGGCCCGGCAGCAGCGTGACCAGGCGGTACGGGGGCCCATGGCAGATTTGGGGCCTGGCAGCACCTATGGGAGGCCTGTAATCTGCCAGCAACCTATGACAAAATGGAAAACCGCAGGAGTGTGAGGAGACCTCAAAGTGGCACATGGCAGAGTGGGAGCAATAGGAGGCGGTACAGGGACCCAGGTCACACTGTGGGCTCAGCAGCAGCGTGACCAGGCGGTACGGGGGCCCATGGCAGATTTGGAGCCTGGCAGCACCTATGGGAGGCCTGTTATCTGCCAGCAACCTATGACAAAATGGAAAACCGCAGGAGTGTGAGGAGACCTCAAAGTGGCACATGGCAGAGTGGGAGCAATGGGAGGCGGTACAGGGACCCAGGTCACACTGTGGGCTCAGCAGCAGCGTGACCAGGCGGTACGGGGGCCCATGGCAGATTTGGGGCCTGGCAGCACCTATGGGAGGCCTGTAATCTGCCAGCAACCTATGACAAAATGGAAAACCGCAGGAGTGTGAGGAGACCTCAAAGTGGCACATGGCAGAGTGGGAGCAATGGGAGGCGGTACAGGGACCCAGGTCACACTGTGGGCCCAGCAGCAGCGTGACCAGGCGGTACGGGGGCCCATGGCAGATTTGGGGCCTGGCAGCACCTATGGGAGGCCTGTAATCTGTCAGCAACCTATGACAAAATGGAAAACCGCAGGAGTGTGAGAAGACCTCAAAGTGGCACAGGGCAGAGTGGGAGCAATGGGAGGCGGTACAGGGACCCAGGTCACACTGTGGGCTCAGCAGCAGCGTGACCAGGCGGTACGAGGGCCCATGGCAGATTTGGGGCCTGGCAGCACCTATGGGAGGCCTGTAATCTGCCAGCAACCTATGACAAAATGGAAAACCGCAGGAGTGTGAGGAGACCTCAAAGTGGCACATGGCAGAGTGGGAGCAATGGGAGGCGGTACAGGGACCCAGGTCACACTGTGGGCTCAGCAGCAGCGTGACCAGGCGGTACGGGGGCCCATGGCAGATTTGGGGCCTGGCAGCACCTATGGGAGGCCTGTAATCTGCCAGCAACCTATGACAAAATGGAAAACCGCAGGAGTGTGAGGAGACCTCAAAGTGGCACATGGCAGAGTGGGAGCAATGGGAGGTGGTACAGGGACCCAGGTCACACTGTGGGCCCAGCAGCAGCGTGACCAGGCGGTACGGGGGCCCATGGCAGATTTGGGGCCTGGCAGCACCTATGGGAGGCCTGTAATCTGCCAGCAACCTATGACAAAATGGAAAACCGCAGGAGTGTGAGGAGACCTCAAAGTGGCACATGGCAGAGTGGGAGCAATGGGAGGCGGTACAGGGACCCAGGTCACACTGTGGGCCCAGCAGCAGCGTGACCAGGCGGTACGGGGGCCCATGGCAGATTTGGGGCCTGGCAGCACCTATGGGAGGCCTGTAATCTGCCAGCAACCTATGACAAAATGGAAAACCGCAGGAGTGTGAGGAGACCTGAAAGTGGCACATGTTTGGGGCATGATTCATGGCGGATTTAGTCAGTTGTGTCAGGAACTGGTGGTTTGAAATCCAGACTAATCCACGCCTGATTCATTTTCACAAACGTGAGTCTCTCCACACTTTGGGTGGACAGTCGTGTCCTCCGCGGAGTTACAATACCTCCTGCCGCACTAAACACGTGCTCCGATGCCACGCTACTTGGCGGGCATGACAGCCTTTCAAGGGCAAATTCAGCTAGTTGGGGCCAAAGGTCAAGTTTCGTTGCCCAGTAGTCAAGGGGATTGTCTACCTCGGTTGGCAGGGTGCTGTCCAAGTAGGCCTAAGCCTGTTGTTTGAGGTCCTGCTCCAGGTCCACCTGATGCTGCTGCTGCTGCGGCTGGTTAGTAGTTTCCTCACTGCGCTGGTGAAGAAAGCTACTCATCATCGACTGCAGACTGAGGCAGCCGCTGCTGGTGGAGCTGCCACTCCTCCTACCACCCCACCCCTCCCCTGCTGCCATGGCAGCGGAACGCGAGCGCACAGGGCCCACAGTGTCTGAGGATGGACGTTGGCGCAGAAAGGCAGAGACCAGCTGACTACATAGGTGGTTTTTATAGTACGTTATTTTGGCCTCCCTCTCAGCAGGTGTGAAAAAGGCCACCATTTTTGAACGGTAGCGAGGGTCCAACAAGGTGGACAGCCAAAAGTCATCCCTCTGTCTGATGGTTATTATTCGGCTGTCGCTACGCAAGCAACCGAGCATGCTATGGGCCATTTGTGCCAAGGAATGCGAGGGACTCCCTGCATCCATCTCCACAGCATACTGCCACGGTGCGTCTGGGTCCTCTGTCTCCTCCTCCTCCTCCTCTACCAGATGCTCCTGCTCCTCCACTCCTGTCCGCTGAGTGGAAAAACCACCCATTTCACTCAATAATTCCTGAGCACCAATGTCCTCCTCTACCTCCTCCTCTTCTTCCTGTCCTGCCCCCACAGGGGTCATGTGGCGTTGAGATCTGTGCGCCACGTCTACCGCACCCTGACCAGCCATTGTTAACAGCATTTGTTCCAGGACGTGCAACAGAGGAATGACGTCGTTCATCCCATAGTCCTGCCGACTCACGAATAGCGTGGCCTCCTCAAAGGGCCTGAGCAAGCGCAGGTGTCACGCATGAGCTGCCAATGGCTGACATCTAAGTTACACAGGGAGTACCTTTATCCGCTTTTAACATCAGGAAATCTGTGATGGCCTTTCGCTGTTCGTAAAGGCGGTCTAACATATGTAGGGTTGAATTCCACCTTGTTGCAACGTCACAGCATGAGGAGTCGGTACGGGGGCCCATGGCAGATTACGTGCCTGGCAGCAGCAATGGGAGGCCCGTAATCTGCCAGCACCCTATGTCAAAAAATTGAACACACCAGCAGTGTGAGGAGACCTGAAAGTGGCACATGGCAGAGTGTGGCTATGGAGACAGCAGCAATGGGAGGCCGTACAGGGACCCATGACACACTCTGGACTTGGCAGCAGCATGAGGAGGCGGTATAGGGGCCCATGGCAGATTAGGGGCCTGGCAGCAGCTATGGGAGGCCCGTAATCTGCCAACACCCTATGTCAAAAAATTGAACACACCAGCACTGTGAGGAGACCTGAAAGTGGCACATGGCATGAGAGACTGTGGACCTGGCAGCAGCATGAGGAGGCGGTATAGGGGCCCATGGCAGATTAGGGGCCTGGCAGCAGCTATGGGAGGCCCGTAATCTGCCAGCACCCTATGACAAAAAATTGAACACACCAGCAGTGTGTGAGGAGACCTGAAAGTGGCACATGGCAGAGTGAGGCGATGGAGACAGCAGCAATGGGAGGCCGTACAGGGACCGATGAGAGACTCTGGACCTGGCAGCAGCATGAGGAGGCGGTATAGGGGCCCATGGCAGAATAGGGGCCTGGCAGCAGCTATGGGAGGCCCGTAATCTGCCAGTACCCTATGACAAAAAATTGAACACACCAGCAGTGTGTGAGGAGACCTGAAAGTGGCACATGGCAGAGTGTGGCGATGGAGACAGCAGCAATGGGAGGCCGTACAGGGACCCATGAGAGACTCTGGACCTGGCAGCAGCATGAGGAGGCGGTACAGGGGCTCATGGCAGATTAGGGGCCTGGCAGCAGCTATGGGAGGGCCCGTAATCTGCCAGCACCCTATGACAAAAAATGGAACACACAGCAGTGTTTGAGGAGACCTGAAAGTGGCACATGTTGGGGCATGATTCATGGCGGATTTATCAGTTGTGTCAGGAACTGTGGTTGAAATCCAGACTAATCCACGCCTGATTCATTTTCACAAACGTGAGTCTCTCCACACTTTGGGTGGACAGTCGTGTCCTCCGCGGAGTTACAATACCTCCTGCCGCACTAAACACGCGCTCCGATGCCACGCTACTGGCCGGGCATGACAGCCTTTCAAGGGCAAATTCAGCTAGTTGGGGCCAAAGGTCAAGTTTCGTTGCCCAGTAGTCAAGGGGATTGTCTACCTCAGTTGGCAGGGTGCTGTCCAAGTAGGCCCAAGCCTGTTGTTTGAGCTCCTGCTCCAGGTCCACCTGATGCTGCTGCTGCTGCGGCTGGTTAGTAGTTTCCTCACTGCGCTGGTGAAGAAAGCTACTCATCATCGACTGCAGACTGAGGCAGCCGCTGCTGGTGGAGCTGCCACTGCTCCTACCACCCCACCCCTCCCCTGCTGCCATGGCAGCGGAAAGCGAGCGCACAGGGCCCACAGTGTCTGAGGATGGACGTTGGCGCAGAAAGGCAGAGACCAGCTGACTACATAGGTGGTTTTTATAGTACGTTATTTTGGCCTTCCTCTCAGCAGGTGTGAAAAAGGCCACCATTTTTGAACGGTAGCGAGGGTCCAACAAGGTGGACAGCCAAAAGTCATCCCTCTGTCTGATGGTTATTATTCGGCTGTTGCTACGCAAGCAACCGAGCATGCTTTGGGCCATTTGTGCCAAGGAATGCGAGGGACTCCCTGCCTCCATCTCCACAGCATACTGCCACGGTGCGTCTGGGTCCTCTGTCTCCTCCTCCTCCTCCTCTCCCAGATGCTCCTGCTCCTCCACTCCTGTCCGCTGAGTGGAAAAACCACCCATTTCACTCAATAATTCCTGAGCACAAATGTCCTCCTCTACCTCCTCCTCTTCTTCCTGTCCTGCCCCCACAGGGGTCATGTGGCGTTGAGATCTGTGCGCCACGTCTACCGCACCCTGACCAGCCATTGTTAACAGCATTTGTTCCAGGACGTGCAACAGAGGAATGACGTCGTTCATCCCATAGTCCTGCCGACTCACGAATAGCGTGGCCTCCTCAAAGGGCCTGAGCAAGCGGCAGGTGTCACGCATGAGCTGCCAATGGCTGACATCGAAGTTACACAGGGGAGTACCTTTATCCGCTTGTAACATCAGGAAATCGGTGATGGCCTTTCGCTGCTCGTAAAGGCGGTCTAACATGTGTAGGGTTGAATTCCACCTTGTTGCAACGTCGCAGATCAGGCGATGCTGTGGAATTCCGTTCTGCCGCTGCAGCTCAAGGAGGGTGTGCTTTGCGGTGTAGGAATGGCTGAAATGCATGCAAAGTTTACGTGACATTTTAAGGATGTCTTGCATTGGGATGGTGGATTTTAGGAACCGCTTGACAACCAGATTGAACACGTGAGCCATGCATGGCGCATGGCACAACCTTCCTTGACGCAGAGCAGACACCATGTTCTTTCCGTTGTCGGTCAACATGGTTCCGATTTTCAGTTTGCGCGGAGACAGCCATCTGTCGATTTCTCTGTTCATTACACTCAGAAGTTCCTCCCCTGTGTGACTACGTTCGCCAAGGCATACCAGGTGCAGCACAGCGTGACACCGTTGCGCCCTGCACATGTGATATGCCGGTCGGGTAATGGGACTTGGCACGGGGGTGGCGGCTGAGGACACGGCGGAAGAAGAGGTGGTAGAGGCGGACATGTTTGCTGGACCAAGGACGTGCAAACGTGGAGGCAAAAGCGTCGTGACCTGTCCAAGTTGCTGGTGCGGCTGTGCCGGCACCACGTTCACCCAGTGGGCCGTAAATGACATGTACTTTCCCTGACCGTAGTTACAGCTCCACACTTCGGCGCTGCCGTGCACTTTGGCAGAGACCGTCATGCTCAAAGACTGGCCCACCATCTCTTCTACATGTGAATGCAGGGCTGGCACTGCCTTTTGGGCGAAGAAATGACAGCTTGGCACTCTCCACCGCGGCGCGGCACAAGCCATCATTTCTCGGAAAGGTGCTGAGTCCACCAGTTGGAAAGGGAGGGACTGCAGCACCAGCAACTTGGACAGGAGGACGTTCAGATTTTGCACCGTCGGGTGCGTGCTCGCAAACTGTTGTCTCTTGGAAACGGATTCCAAGAAAGACTGCTGACGGAATCTGAGAAGAGGAGTGGCAGGAGAAGGAGCATCTGAACGAGCGGAAGATGCCAATGAGCGACAACTCCCCTCAGCAGAGGTGTTGGAGCCTTGACTGGCTGATAGAGGGCGATTGACGTCGGGTGACGGAGCAAGTAACGGAGCGGGTGATGGAGCAGGGGCTGGGGCAGGCAGAACCGCCGTATCTTTATCATGGTTTTCTCAGGCCACCGAATGGTGATGCTGCAAATGCTGACGCAACGCTGTAGTCCCAACATGGGCCCCCTGGCCACACTTGACTTTCTGGCCACATAGTCGACATACGGCTACGTTTACTTCCTCGGGCGGCTTGACGAAAAATTGCCACACCACCGAGTAGGAAACTTTGCCCCCGCTACTCCTCACTGGCTGACTGCTACTTCCTCCGTGCACACCGGCACCACTACTGGCTGTGGTGGTAGGCTGCAGTGGAGCTGGTGGCCATTTGGCTCCACTGACACTGCTGCGACCCTGCTGCCTCCTGGGCAACCCACCGACTGTTTCGCTCGCTGCCAAGCTGGCACCCTCTTCTCCTGATGATGCGGAAGAAATTACCTGATGACGACGAGGCTGCCAAGTGCGATCAACCTCCTCATCATCAAGTAGGGTCTCCGCCTCACTACTAGCCCCCTCGGCTGCGTCTGGGTCAGGAGACAGACCTGTCTCTAGACCGGCTACCGAGCCACTCTCCTCGCCAGTACTTCTTTGCCTGGCTGCTGAAAAGGCGGATGTCTCCCCCCGTTCCTGACCGCCCTCTGTTAGCTCTTCCTCACTGTACAGTGGGGCTGAGCCCACAGCATGCGATACTTCGCTTGGTGAGGGAACAGCAAAGGACAGGGGCAGGTAGAGGACACGTGATTTCAGTGGGCTTGCTCCCGGGCCATGCCAACTAACGGTTGTGTCTGACGTACCCACTGACCGTTGGCTGTAGGTGTCAGAGGTGACCTGGGAAGAGGAAGATGACCGAGCCAACCAATCGATGACGGCAGGGTTGTCGGTGGAAACACGACCGCTGGATGACACCGGGAGCACTGGCCTCTGGCTGCGAATAGTGCTGCCTCGACCCCTTCCTCTGCTGCCACGTCTGCTCGCTCCTAAAACATTGCCTCCTCTGCCACTCCTCTGCATGTTGTCTGACATACTCTTTAATTCAACGATTCTGTGTCCCTGAGTAACAATTCTGTGTCCCTGAGTAACAATTCTGTGTCTGTCCCTGAGTAACAATTCTGTGGCCCTAAGTAACGGTTCTGTGGCCCTCAGTAACAATTCTGTGTCCCTGAGTAACAATTCTGTGGCCCTAAGTAACGGTTTTGTGGCCCTCAGTAACAATTCTGTGTCCCTGAGTAACGTTTTCTGTGGCCCTAAGTAACGGTTCTGTGGCCCTCAGTAACAATTCTGTGTCCCTGAGTAACAATTCTGTGTCTGTCCGAGTAACAATTCTGTGGCCCTAAGTAACAGTTCTGTGGCCCTCAGTAACAATTCTGTGTCCCTGAGTAACAATTCTGTGGCCCTAAGTAACGGTTCTGTGGTCCTCAGTAACAATTCTGTGTCCCTGAGTAACAATTCTGTGGCCCTAAGTAACGGTTCTGTGGCCCTCAGTAACAATTCTGTGTCCCTCAGTAACAATTCTGTGTCTGTCCCTGAGTAACAATTCTGTGGCCCTAAGTAACGGTTCTGTGGCCCTCAGTAACAATTCTGTGTCCCTGAGTAACAATTCTGTGGCCCTAAGTAACGGTTCTGTGGCCCTCAGTAACAATTCTGTGTCCCTCAGTAACAATTCTGTGTCTGTCCCTGAGTAACAATTCTGTGGCCCTAAGTAACGGTTATGTGGCCCTCAGTAACAATTCTGTGTCCCTGAGTAACGTTTCTGTGGCCCTAAGTAACGGTTCTGTGACCCTCAGTAACAATTCTGTGTCCCTGAGTAACAATTCTGTGTCTGTCCGAGTAACAATTCTGTGGCCCTAAGTAACAGTTCTGTGGCCCTCAGTAACAATTCTGTGTCCCTGAGTAACAATTCTGTGGCCCTAAGTAACGGTTCTGTGGCCCTCAGTAACAATTCTGTGTCCCTGAGTAACGTTTCTGTGGCCCTAAGTAACGGTTCTGTGGCCCTCAGTAACAATTCTGTGTCCCTGAGTAACAATTCTGTGTCTGTCCGAGTAACAATTCTGTGGCCCTAAGTAACGGTTCTGTGGCCCTCAGTAACAATTCTGTGTCCCTGAGTAACAATTCTGTGGCCCTAAGTAACGGTTCTGTGGCCCTCAGTAACAATTCTGTGTCCCTGAGTAACAATTCTGTGGCCCTAAGTAACGGTTCTGTGGCCCTCAGTAACAATTCTGTGTCCCTCAGTAACAATTCTGTGTCTGTCCCTGAGTAACAATTCTGTGGCCCTAAGTAACGGTTATGTGGCCCTCAGTAACAATTCTGTGTCCCTGAGTAACGTTTCTGTGGCCCTAAGTAACGGTTCTGTGATCCTCAGTAACAATTCTGTGTCCCTGAGTAACAATTCTGTGTCTGTCCGAGTAACAATTCTGTGGCCCTAAGTAACAGTTCTGTGGCCCTCAGTAACAATTCTGTGTCCCTGAGTAACAATTCTGTGGCCCTAAGTAACGGTTCTGTGGCCCTCAGTAACAATTCTGTGTCCCTGAGTAACGTTTCTGTGGCCCTAAGTAACGGTTCTGTGGCCCTCAGTAACAATTCTGTGTCCCTGAGTAACAATTCTGTGTCTGTCCGAGTAACAATTCTGTGGCCCTAAGTAACGGTTCTGTGGCCCTCAGTAACAATTCTGTGTCCCTCAGTAACAATTCTGTGTCTGTCCCTGAGTAACAATTCTGTGGCCCTAAGTAACGGTTCTGTGGCCCTCAGTAACAATTCTGTGTCCCTGAGTAACAATTCTGTGGCCCTAAGTAACGGTTCTGTGGCCCTCAGTAACAATTCTGTGTCCCTGAGTAACAATTCTGTGGCCCTAAGTAACGGTTCTGTGGCCCTCAGTAACAATTCTGTGGCCCTCAGTAACAATTCTGTGTCTGTCCCTGAGTAACAATTCTGTGGCCCTAACTAACATTTCTGTGGCCCTAAGTAACAGTTCTGTGGCCCTCAGTAACAATTCTGTGTCCCTGAGTAACGTTTCTGTGGCCCTAAGTAACAATTCTGTGGCCCTCAGTAACAATTCTGTGTCTGTCCCTGAGTAACAATTCTGTGGCCCTAACTAACGTTTCTGTGGCCTTAAGTAACAGTTCTGTGGCCCTCAGTAACAATTCTGTGTCTGTCCCTGAGTAACAATTCTGTGGCCCTAACTAACGTTTCTGTGGCCCTAAGTAACAATTCTCTGGCCCTCAGTAACAATTCTGTGTCTGTCCCTGAGTAACAATTCTGTGGCCCTAAGTAACGGTTCTGTGGCCCTCAGTAACAATTCTGTGTCCCTGAGTAACAATTCTGTGGCCCTAAGTAACGGTTCTGTGGCCCTCAGTAACAATTCTGTGGCCCTCAGTAACAATTCTGTGTCTGTCCCTGAGTAACAATTCTGTGGCCCTAACTAATGTTTCTGTGGCCCTAAGTAACAGTTCTGTGACCCTCAGTAACAATTCTGTGTCCCTTAGTAACGTTTCTGTGGCCCTAAGTAACAATTCTGTGGCCCTCAGTAACAATTCTGTGTCTGTCCCTGAGTAACAATTCTGTGGCCCTAACTATCGTTTCTGTGGCCCTAAGTAACAGTTCTGTGGCCCTCAGTAACAATTCTGTGTCTGTCCCTGAGTAACAATTCTGTGGCCCTAACTAACGTTTCTGTGGCCCTAAGTAACAATTCTCTGGCCCTCAGTAACAATTCTGTGTCTGTCCCTGAGTAACAATTCTGTGGCCCTAACTAGCGTTTCTTTGGCCCTAAGTAACGATTCTGTGGCCCTCAGTAACAATTCTGTGTCCTTGAGTAATGTTTCTCTGTCCCTAAGTATCGTTTCTCTGTCCCCAAGTAACGTTTCTGTGGCCCTAACTCTGTCCCTAATACAGAGCGGTCTGCCTCTCTTGAATGACTGGAGGCAAATGAAGAATTCTAAAATGGCCGCCATTTATAGCTCGACCATTACACAGTGCTGGCTGGCTGGCTGCTGATTGGCTAATGCGATCACATGTCATTAATGAATGCATTATGGGTCAGCGCGCCTTGTCTGCGCGCCTTCCCAGACATCCCCGCTCCGTCGCTGCACATGTCGCCGCCATTTTAGGAAAAATTTCGATTCGCGCGTCCGAAGTAGGCTATTTTTCGGATAATTTTCGCTAATTTTCCAATATTCGAAACGAATTCCACTTCGCCTACTTCGATTCGCTCATCTCTAGTTATCAACAACTAAGACATTTTTTCAACTCACATTTTGGTCTGATACCTTCATCCCCGATTACGTTTTTCAAATGACTCTCCTAGGGGTAGGGGTCTTATCTCAGATATGTACCATCTTTTTTTGGCCACTATCTTTCCCTCACCCCCCTTATTTAGACAGAAATGGGAAGCGGATAGTGGAGTCACCTTCTCTGTAGAGGACTGGGACTCCATGGTGGATAACATACGTAAGAGCTCTAGATCTTTCTGTCCGTGGGACGCCCCTTAGAGTATTAACCCGTTGGTATTATACCTCCTCTAGACTACACATCATGTTCCCAGAGATGTCCCACCTTTTGCTTCCAGGGTCATGGCCTTGCTGGTACCCTTGTACATACATTTTGGGCCTGTCCAGACCTTTCATTGATATGGCGTAAGATCTCTGCTGTGGTTGATGCCCTGGTGCATTTGTCTATGCAGACTTGCCTACTGGGAGCCCATATCTCAGGAATACGGACTGAGGCTATGAGGCTAATTCACACCATCTGTGTCTTGGCCCTATGGGCCCTTGCCCTTCATTGGAAGTTGCCCATGGTACCATTGGCCTCAGTTTTACGAAGAGTCGATGCAATGATGCTCATGGAACGTATTTACTATACCTTACTGGATAGAATGCACTTATTTGACAGAAAATGGGATGTTTGGAAAACTCATAGACATTTACTGTCTGACCAATGAATATTCAGGATTTAATTGATAGTGTTTTCTGTTGGTAGCCATATTGCTCTGCCTACTTTCCTGCCTACCCTGCTCATGCACTTAACTTTTATGTTCTACATGACTGTACCATATTGGAATGAATATTACAGATGTGTCTTTTTTCTGTTGTATATTATACCTTATGCTGCTAAGCTGTTTTTGCACCCTATTTCTTAATAAATGAAAACATTTGTAAACAAAAATAAAATCGAATGTTAAAAGCAAAAGACAATTTTCAAACGACATTCGTCCATTCATCGAATGTGCAAAGAATTTTCATATGAATTTTCTTACGCATATTCTCAGCTGAAAATCTACATTATTATTATTATTACACAGTATTTATATAGCGCCAACAGTTTGCTCAGCACTGTATAATGGGAGACAGTACACGAGACAGCACAGCAACAATACAATACAGTACACGAGGGGTTCGAGGGCCCTGCTCCTTGGAGCTTACAATCTAGGAGGGAGGGGATAGTGGTACATTAGGAAATAGCTGTGGGGGATGGAGTTGTAGGTAGAGTGGAGGTGGAGGAGTGGCAATTAGGTGATGGCGGGGTAGGCTTCCCTGAAGAGATGGGATTTCAGGGTGCGCCTAAAGGTGAGGAGGGTAGGTGACAGTCTGATGGATTGGGGTAGTGAGTTCCAGAGGATGGGGGAAGCCCTGGAGAAGTCCTGCAGATGGGCATGGGAGAAGGAGACCAGGGAACTAGAGAGTAGGAGGTCTTGTGAGGAGTGCGTTTTGGGAGGTAGATGGATATTTGGGGCAGTGTTATGAACAGCTTTGTACGTCAATGTAGTCATTTGAATTTTATCCGTTGGGCAATCGGAAGCCAGTGGAGGGATTGGCAGAGGGGGGTGGCGGATACAGAGCGGTTAGTAAGGTGGATGAGTCTGGCCCCACAATTCAAGATAGACTGAAGCGGGGATAGCCTGTGTTGAGGTAGGCTGGCGAGGAGGGAGTTACAGTAGTCAAGGAGTAGTCGGGAGATGATAAGGGAGTGAATGAGTTGCTTTGTTGTTTCTGGAGTTAGGAATGGACGCATGTTGCGGAGGTGGAGTCTGCATGAGTTTGCCAGCGATTGGACATGGGGCTGGAAAGACAGATTGGAGTCTAGAAGGACACCTAGTACTCTGGCTTGCGGGGTGGGGCTGATGGTGGCGTTGTCGGTCATGATGGAGAAGTCAGGGGGGGGGGCGCGGGCTGGGGGGAAAACAAGGAGCTCGGTTTTGGCAAGGTTTAATTTGAGGAAGTGGAGTGACATCCAGTCTGATATGTCGTTCAGAAGGCTAGTGATTCAGGCGGAGACTGAAGGGGTGAGGCGAGCGGTAGAGAGATAGATTTGAGTGTCATTGGCATAGAGATGGTAGTTGAAGCCGTGGGAGTGTATCAGTTGGCCAAGGGAGGAGGTGTAGATGGAGAAGAGAAGGTACCCGAGGACAGAACCTTGAGGGACCCCAACAGAGAGGGGGAGTAAGGGGGAGGTGGCAGCATTATAGGTAACACTGAAGGAGCGCTGTGATATTTAGGAAGAGAGACAGGAGAGAGCGGAGTCTCTGAGGCCAAGAGAGTATAGTTTTTTGAGGAGGAGGGAGTGGTCGACTGCGTCGAAAGCTGCGGAGAGGTCGAGGAGTAGGAGCACTGAGTAGTGGCCATTGGCTTTGGCGGTTAGCAGGTCATTGGTGAGTTTGAGTAGGGTGGTTTTGGTGGCGTGTAGGGGATGGAAGCCAGACTGTAGGAGATCAAGGAAGTTGTTGTCGGTGAGGTGGGAACTCAGGCAATTATAGGCTAAGTGCTCAAGGAGTTTGGATGTAAATGGCAGCAGGGAGATGCGTCTAAGGTTGTTTAGGTCGGTGGGATCCAGGGAGGGTTTTTAGGTATGGGGTGATGTGCGCGCGCTTCAGAGGGGAGGGGAATGTGCCAGTATAAAGGGAGAGATTAAAGATGTGAGTGAGGGAGCATAGTTGTGTGGGGACAGGGTCAAGGGGGCAGGTGGTAAGGCGAGCTTCAGAGAAGACCTTAGTGACCTCTTCAGTGGTAGCAGGGTCAAAGGAGTGGAGTGTTGAGGGGGTTTTAGTGTGAGGAATGTTGGGAGGGGTGTAGGTCTGGACAGTGGTGAGGTCGAAGGAGAGAGTGTTGAGGGGGTTTTCGTGTGAGGGATGCTAGGTGGGGCGGAAGTCTGAGCAGTGGTGATGTCCCTACGAATTGCGTCGATCTTGCTTTGGAAGTGGTTAGCAATCTCGTGGGCGGTGAGTGAGGTACTGGGTGGAGGTGGGGGCGGAGAGAGTAGAGAGTTGAAAGTGGAGAAGAGCCGGCGAGGACTGGAGGAGAGGGTATTGATAAGTGTTACAAACTAGGCTTGCTTGGCAGCGTGGAGGGAGGAAGTGTAGGTGAGGAAGGCGGATTTATATCGGGTGATCGCTCGTTGGGAACTGGTTTTGCGCCATAGTCGCTCCAGCGTGCGACTGCGTCGCTTGAGATTTTTGATATGGTCATTCTGCCAGGGTTGAAGCGGTCTGGGTCTAATGTTTCGTGTGGTTACAGGTGCTAAGGAGTCAAGAGCGGCTGACAGCGAGTTCTTATAAGCAGTAGTGGCCAGGTCAGGGCAGGACCGGGGAAGGATACTGTTGTAAAGTTGGTCAGCTGCAGAGTGGAAGGGGGCAGGGTTCTGGTTTGCGGAGGTTTCGGCCGGTAATAGTTTGACGTTTGGAGGGGTAGGTGTTAGAGGACGAGGATACGGAGAAGGTGATGAGGTTGTGGTCAAAGAGGGGAAAAGGGGTGTTTGTGAGGTTGTGGGGGGTGCAGAGATGAGAGAAAACAAGGTCCAGGGTGTTCCCATCGGAGTGGGTGGTGGACTGTATGAACTGTGCGAGTGCAAAAGAAGAGGTTAAGTAAAGGAGTTGAGATGTAGCCGGGTTATTGATGTTGAAAGGGATGTTGAAGTCTCCAAGGATGATGGTGGGCAGCTCGGAGGAGAGAAAGAAGGGTAACCAGGCGGAGAAGTCGTCGAGGAAGCGGGATACGGGTCCAGGAGGCCGATAGATTACTGAAATCCTCAGAGGGATTGGAGAGAATAGTCAGATGCAGTGGGCCTTGAAGGAGGAGAAGGATAGAGAGGGAGGGTTTGGGAGGACTTGGAAGGTGCTCTGCGGTGACAGGAGCATACCGACCCCACCACCTTTTCGACCGCTGGGTCTGGGTGAGTGGGTCCAGGTGAGACCTCCATAAGAGAGTGCCGCAGGGAGGTAGAGTCGGTGGTTTGGATCCAGGTTTCGGTGATCGCCAGAAGGTTGAGGAAGTGGGAGACGAAGAGGTCGTGGATGGCGATAAGTTTGTTGCAAACTGAACAGGCGTTCAGGAGTGCACACGAGAACGGGGGGTGTTTTTGGGGAGCAGAGGGACAGGTATTCGATTGAGGGGGTTGCGGCAGGTCATGGAAGTGGGAGGGTGCCTTATGGGTGAGCGAGGTGGTGGAGGACCAGGGTTCAGGGAGATGTCCCCTGCGGTTAGGAGAAGAAGAAGGGTGAGAAAGATGGCATGGGAGCAGGATGTACAAGAGCGCGTGAATCTAGCAGTGGAGGTGTTCGGGTCAGTGGGAGAGTGGAGTATCAGGAGGAGGTGGTGAGAGCCATAGAGGGGAGAAGGAAGCAGTGAGGACGCAATGTACAGTTGTTTGGGAGGAGCAGAGGGATATAGAGAAAAGGTTTTGGGAATGGAGGAGAGGAGTATGAGGAGGAGGAGTAGAGGAGGCATTTTAGGAAGGTAAACAGAGTGGCGGACAGGTGTGGTGGGAAGCTTGGTTGCAGATAGTCTAGCGTGCAGTGGCGTATCTCATCGCTGTGTCTTCCAGTAGCTAGAGTTCTTGTGCCTGGGATCAGGATGGGTAGAGTTCAGGTCGATAGGTTGTGGCCAAGGGTAGTCAAGCTGCAGGTTCCAGTTTGTGAAGGTCCCAGTTTGAGGGGTGAGGTTTGGTTTGAGGAGATGAAGGGTGGATGTCAGCAGCGGAGGTGTTTTCCAGGTAGTGGAGATGAGGTGTAGAGAAGGTTGTGAGGGGTGGGAATCAGCTGTGGGAAATGGGCGTAGTAGGGCTGGGGGATCGCAGAATCAGCAGTCGGGCCTTCTCCCGCACTGTAATCCTGGGGGTCATCAGATGGGCTTCAGGTCCGGGCAGGGTTGCGTTGTGGTGGGCGATGGTAGGCCTCACCAGGTCGAGGTCATCTGTTGGGCTCAGCAGGTCCGGGCAGGGTTGCGTCGTGGGAGGTTATGGTGGGCCTCACCAGGCCGAGATCATCTGCTGGGCTCAGTAGTGTGGAAAATGCTTGCTTCAGGTCACTCTTACGGGTGTGGATGGGGATGTGCAGGTGGAGCTCCTTTAGGCCAGAAGCAGGCTCCCTTTGGGTTGTCGGGGGGGGTGTCGTGGTAGGCCGGAGCTGGCCCAGCCAGGCCAGGTGCTTTGGTATTGAGGAAGGCCTCAGCCTAGGTGGTGCGGGTCCCTTGCTCCTTCACGGTAGGGTTCGGGGGACCGCCGGTGCCCTCTCCCTGTCCTCAAACTACCCGGGTGGTAGGGTTGTGAGGTGGCGGCAGAGCGGTGCAATTGGCCTGGTGGTCTGGTGGTTTGTGTGGCTTTGGGCCCAGCTGTGTTGGCGTGCGGCCTGGATGCGGGGCCGCAGCGGGTGGTGGGAGGCAGCAGAGTTGAGGGCTGGGGAGGCTTATGCAGTTGCCCCTGTTCTCCTGTGACCCTGGTGGCTAGTGGTTGGTAGGTGCCCCTGTTGTCCTGTGTCCCTGGTGGCTAGTGGTTGGCAGCAAGTGTCAGCGGCTGGGCCCTGCGGGATGGGCGCCGCTGCAGTGGAGGCAGGGGTGGAGCAGTGGGGAGGCTCGGGCGGCCGCTCCTCCTTCATGCTGGACGTACCTTGGGCGGTGGCGGGCCTTGGCTTGCAGTGCGCTGGCGGCTTGAGAAGGGGCGCCGGGGTGATGAGGGACCGGCGCCGCATTGCAGGGCCATGTGGGGGACCAGGCAGGACCATGTGGGGGACCAGGCAGGAGGGCAGGATCGTTTGCTGCCACAATCGCCGCCGCCGTGAGGAGGACAGGTCTCCCCTCCAGGTAAGGGGGTAGGGGAGATCCCTGGCGGCTGTGCTCCCGGGGATGGCGGGCGGGAGCACGGAGGCGACCGGAGCTGTGAGTTATGCTGCTGTTCCAGTCGCCATCTTGGATCGTTAGTACACCACTTTCGAGAGCTGATCATGACAATTTGTGTGACAATATCCGAAGGGACAAGCGTGAAAATTTTTCTCATACGATACAAGATCATACAATTTTCGTTTATTCAGTAGAATAGTCATAAAAAAATAAATACAAATACATGACATTACTTTCAAAGTTCTTTTCTTTTGTATGAGAATTATATCTTTAATAACCTTTTCACTTTCGATGTGCAGGAGAAAAAAAAAAACAGACGATCGTTCGTCTGACATTTTCATCATGTGTATGGGGCTTAACGCTGGCCATACACGTGTAGATTTTCAACCGAGAATATTTGTTTAAAGAATATTCATTTGATTTTCCAATCATTAAGCTGGCCATACACATATAGATTTTCAATTGAGAAGTTTCATTTCAAGAATATTTGTTTGATTTTCTAATCGTATTCTTGTTTTAAAATTTGAGTTTAACATGGAATTCCAGTGAAAATAGTAAAAAAAAATTAATAAAAGTCAACAGCTACAAAAACTGTAGCTTCTGACTTTTAAAAATGGACACTTATCTGTCCCTCAATTCTATTGTGCCCCCCGCAGCCGGTTTCACTGTCCACCCTGTGTTCCCGGCACCGGCATCTTCAGTGTGGGCCCTCGGCTGTGACAGCCTGCTGTTTCACTACTCACTGTGCATGGGCGAGAAGCGCTGTGCTTTGTGAATGGTCCCGTAGTCTTCTGGGACTTGTCATGTGGCCCAGAAGACTATGGGGAGAGAGGATGGAGGACAACTTCCGCTTTTATTTTTGTTCCCAGTTCCCTTTCCCATTTTTCTAAGAGCAGAGGAGGACCTGCCCCCCGCCCAATTCAAGAAGAATCTTATAAATCCCAGAAATAACATAACATGTTTTGGTGCCATACTGGAACCCAGCATCTTTTCAAATGGGAGCATGTCCTCCGTCATCCTCAGTGGTTGGGGCAACTTCGCAACAAAATGTCTTAGTTGATATATAATATCTCAAGTCATCAAATGACACAAAACTCTTTTTTTAGTCTTTAAGTCTTGAAAAGTACCCAACTTCCCTTTAACTGCTATATTCCCCAAACGTGCATCTATATCTTTAAACCATTTCCTGGAAAAACTCAGTACCCACCAGGGGAACAAACAGTGAATTGTACTTTCAATCCATTTGGTTGTGCATTCTATCCCATACTCATAGTACCTCCTGTATCTATGTACTACTAGTCTCATCCATAGTGCGAAACTATTGTGGTATCCAACTAATCCTCTCTAATCGAGTATTACTTAATATATCTTCTGTTTCAACCAGGGGCAGACTGACAACTCATGGGCCCCCGGGCAATAGGGGATCATGGGGCCCCTGTGTCCTTGCCCAAACTCAAAAAAGCCTATGTAAAAGGTACCAGGGGCATCTCATGGGGTCCCCTTACTGACCAAAGGACCTCAGGCAGTGCCCGAGTTTCCAAATGGTCAGTCCGCCCCTGATTTCAACCCAACTCTTCCCCTGTGAATTATATGTCCAATCTACAGTTCGTGCCAATATCACCGCAGTGTAATAGTTCTTAAAATTGGGCAAATTTAATCCAACTTTCTCTTTCTTATTAATGGAATATAATTTACCCGGAATATATTATTCATAGAAGGAGTCAACTTTATGCCTAGGTAACCTAATTCCTTCTCCCTCCATGCAAATGGGAAGTCTTTTTGTATAGTCTGCATCACATTTTTTTGAAACACTGATGTTCAAGATTAGAGATGAGCGAAGTATTCAAAAATTCGATTCGACTGATTTGGCGAATTCGTGGAAAATATTCGAGTCGAGTCGAATATATTCGCTGTGAATTTAACTTAAAAAAGGGTGTTTCTAGGCTTCAGAGAGACTTAATATTAGTGCAGAACACTGTACCTTTAATTTAAATGCCCTTGGAGTCTGCTGGGGAAGAGAAATAATACTGTCAGTCAGTATGACATGCAGATGAGTGCCGTCGATCTTAGAATCACCGCACACTTCACTCATTTGGGCAGTCACGGGGCCAAAACCAGTGTTTGGAGCCACAGTGTGGCGGTGGAGGCAGCAGCAATGGGAGGCCATACAGCAACCTATGGCAAAATGGAAACCAGCAGGAGTGTGAGGAGACCTGAAAGTGGCACATGGCAGAGTGGGAGCAATGGGAGGCGGTACAGGGACCCATGTCACACTGTGGACCCAGCAGCAGCGTGACCAGGCGGTACCGGGGCCCATGGCAGATTACAGGCCTGGCAGCAGCAATGGGAGGCCCGTAATCTGCCAGCACCCTATGACAAAAAATGGAACACACCAGCAGTGTGTGAGGAGACCTGAAAGTGGCACATGGCAGAGTGTGGCGATGGAGACAGCAGCAATGGGAGGCCGTACAGGGACCCATGAGAGACTCTGGACTTGGCAGCAGCATGAGGAGGCGGTATATAGGGGCCCATGGCAGATTAGGGGCCTGGCAGCAGCTATGGGAGGCCCGTAATCTGCCAGCACCCTATGTCAAAAAATTCAACACACCAGCAGTGTGTGAGGAGACCTGAAAGTGGCACATGGCAGAGTGTGGCGATGGAGACAGCAGCAATGGGAGGCCGTACAGGGACCCATGAGAGACTCTGGACTTGGCAGCAGCATGAGGAGGCGGTATATAGGGGCCCATGGCAGATTAGGGGCCTGGAAGCAGCTATGGGAGGCCCGTAATCTGCCAGCACCCTATGTCAAAAAATTTAACACACCAGCAGTGTGTGAGGAGACCTGAAAGTGGCACATGGCAGAGTGTGGCGATGGAGACAGCAGCAATGGGAGGCCGTACAGGGACCCATGAGAGACTCTGGACCTGGCAGCAGCATGAGGAGGCGGTATATAGGGGCCTATGGCAGATTAGGGGCCTGGCAGCAGCTATGGGAGGCCCGTAATCTGCCAGCACCCTATGTCAAAAAATTCAACACACCAGCAGTGTGTGAGGAGACCTGAAAGTGGCACATGGCAGAGTGTGGCGATGGAGACAGCAGCAATGGGAGGCCGTACAGGGACCCATGAGAGACTCTGGACCTGGCAGCAGCATGAGGAGGCGGTATATAGGGGCCTATGGCAGATTAGGGGCATGGCAGCAGCTATAGGAGGCCCGTAATCTGCCAGCACCCTATGTCAGAAAATTCAACACACCAGCAGAGTGTGAGGAGACCTGAAAGTGGCACATGGCAGAGTGTGGCAATGGAGACAGCAGCAATGGGAGGCCGTACAGGGACCCATGAGAGACTCTGGACCTGGCAGCAGCATGAGGAGGCGGTATATAGGGGCCTATGGCAGATTAGGGGCCTGGCAGCAGCTATAGGAGGCCCGTAATCTGCCAGCACCCTATGTCAAAAAATTAAACCCTCCCAACCGAGGTAGACAATCCCCTTGACTACTGGGCAACGAAACTTGACCTTTGGCCCCAACTAGCTGAATTTGCCCTTGAAAGGCTGTCATGCCCGGCCAGTAGCGTGGCATCGGAGCGCGTGTTTAGTGCAGCAGGAGGTATTGTAACTCCGCGGAGGACACGACTGTCCACCCAAAGTGTGGAGAGACTCACGTTTGTGAAAATGAATCAGGCGTGGATTAGTCTGGATTTCAAACCACCAGTTCCTGACACAACTGACTAAATCCGCCATGAATCATGCCCCAAACATGTGCCACTTTCAGGTCTCCTCAAACACTGCTGGTGTGTTCCATTTTTTGTCATAGGGTGCTGGCAGATTACGGGCCTCCCATAGCTGCTGCCAGGCCCCTAATCTGCCATGGGCCCCTGTACCACCTCCTCATGCTGCTGCCAGGTCCAGAGTCTCTCATGGGTCCCTGTACGGCCTCCCATTGCTGCTGTCTCCATCGCCACACTCTGCCATGTGCCACTTTCAGGTCTCCTCACACACTGCTGGTGTGTTCAATTTTTTGTCATAGGGTGCTGGCAGATTACGGGCCTCCCATAGCTGCTGCCAGGCCCCTATTCTGCCATGGGCCCCTATACCGCCTCCTCATGCTGCTGCCAGGTCCAGAGTCTCTCATCGGTCCCTGTACGGCCTCCCATTGCTGCTGTCTCTGCTGGTGTGTTGAATTTTCTGACATAGGGTGCTGGCAGATTACGGGCCTCCTATAGCTGCTGCCAGGCCCCTAATCTGCCATGGGCCCCTGTACCGCCTCCTCATGCTGCTGCCAGGTCCACAGTCTCTCATGGGTCCCTGTACGGCTTCCCATTGCTGCTGTCTCCATCGCCTCACTCTGCCATGTGCCACTTTCAGGTCTCCTCACACACTGCTGGTGTGTTCAATTTTTTGTCATAGGGTGCTGGCAGATTACGGGCCTCCCATAGCTGCTGCCAAGAAGAGGAGTAGCAGGAGAAGGAGCATCTGAACGAGCGGAAGATGCCAACGAGCGACAACTCCCCTCAGCAGAGGTGTTGGAGCCTTGACTGGCTGATGGAGGGCGATTGACGTCGGGTGACGGAGCAAGTAATGGAGCGGGTGATGGAGCGGGGGCTGGGGCGGGCAGAACCGCCGTATCTTTATCACGGTTTTCCCAGGCCACCAAATGGCGACGCTGCATATGCTGCCGCAACGCTGTAGTCCCAACATGGGCCCCCTGGCCACGCTTGACTTTCTGGCCACATAGTCGACATACGGCTACGTTTACTTCCTCGGGCGGCTTGACGAAAAATTGCCACACCGCCGAGTAGGAAACTTTGCCCCCGATACTCCTCACTGGCTGACTGCTGCTTCCTCCGTGCGCACCGGCACCACTACTGGCCGTGGTGGTAGGCTGCAGTGGAGCTGGTGGCCGTTTGGCTCCACTGACACTGCTGCGACCCTGCTGCCTCCTGGGCAACCCACCGACTGTTTCGCTCGCTGCCAAGCTGGCACCCTCTTCTCCTGATGATGCGGAAGAAATTACCTGATGACGACGAGGCTGCCAAGTGCGATCAACCTCCTCATCATCAAGTAGGGTCTCCGCCTCACTACTAGCCCCCTCGGCTGTGTCTGGGTCAGGAGACAGACCTGTCTCTAGACCGGCTACCGAGCCACTCTCCTCGCCAGTACTTCTTCGCCTGGCTGCTGAAAAGGCGGATGTCTCCCCCCGTTCCTGACCGCCCTCTGTTAGCTCTTCCTCACTGTACAGTGGGGCTGAGCCCACAGCATGCGATACTTCGCTTGGTGAGGGAACAGCAAAGGACAGGGGCAGGTAGAGGACACGTGATTTCAGTGGGCTTGCTCCCGGGCCATGCCAACTAACGGTTGTGTCTGACGTACCCACCGACCGTTGGCTGTAGGTGTCAGAGGTGACCTGGGAAGAGGAAGACGACCGAGCCAACCAATCGATGACGGCAGGGTTGTCGGTGGAGACACGACCGCTGGATGACACCGGGAGCACTGGCCTCTGGCTGCGAATAGTGCTGCCTCGACCCCTTCCTCTGCTGCCACGTCTGCTCGCTCCTAAAACATTGCCTCCTCTGCCACTCCTCTGCATGTTGTCTGACATACTCTTTAATTCAACGATTCTGTGTCCCTGAGTAACAATTCTGTGTCCCTGAGTAACAATTCTGTGTCTGTCCCTGAGTAACAATTCTGTGGCCCTAAGTAACGGTTCTGTGGCCCTCAGTAACGGTTCTGTGTCCCTCAGTAACAATTCTGTGTCCCTCAGTAACAATTCTGTGTCTGTCCCTGAGTAACAATTATGTGGCCCTAAGTAACGTTTCTGTGGCCCTCAGTAACAATTCTGTGTCCCCCTGATTAACGTTTATGTGGCCCTAAGTAACGGTTCTGTGGCCCTCAGTAACAATTCTGTGTCCCTCAGTAACAATTCTGTGTCTGTCCCTGATTAACGTTTACGTGGCCCTAAGTAACGGTTCTGTGGCCCTCAGTAACAATTCTGTGTCCCTGATTAACGTTTCTGTGGCACTAAGTAACGGTTCTGTGGCCCTCAGTAAAAATTCTGTGTCCCTCAAGAAACAATTCTGTGTCTGTCCGTGAGTAACAATTCTGTGGCCCTAAGTAACGGTTCTGTGGCCCTCAGTAACAATTCTGTGTCCCTGATTAACGTTTATGTGGCCCTAAGTAACGGTTCTGTGGCCCTCAGTAACAATTCTGTGTCCCTGATTAACGTTTCTGTGGCACTAAGTAACGGTTCTGTGGCCCTCAGTAACAATTCTGTGTCCCTGAGTAACAATTCTGTGTCTGTCCGAGTAACAATTCTGTGGCCCTAAGTAACAGTTCTGTTGCCCTCAGTAACAATTCTGTGTCCCTGAGTAACAATTCTGTGGCCCTAAGTAACGGTTCTGTGGCCCTCAGTAACAATTCTGTGTCCCTGATTAACGTTTCTGTGGCCCTAAGTAACGGTTCTGTGGCCCTCAGTAACAATTCTGTGTCCCTCAAGAAACAATTCTGTGTCTGTCCGTGAGTAACAATTCTGTGGCCGTAAGGAACGGTTCTGTGGCCCTCAGTAACAATTCTGTGTCCCTGATTAACGTTTATGTGGCCCTAAGTAACGGTTCTGTGGCCCTCAGTAACAATTCTGTGTCCCTCAGTAACAATTCTGTGTCTGTCCCTGAGTAACAATTCTGTGGCCCTAAGTAGAGGTTCTGTGGCCCTCAGTAACAATTCTGTGTCCCTGAGTAACAATTCTGTGGCCCTAAGTAACGGTTCTGTGGCCCTCAGTAACAATTCTGTGTCCCTCAGTAACAATTCTGTGTCTGTCCAAGTAACAGTTCTGTGGCCCTCAGTAACAATTCTGTGTCCCTGAGTAACAATTCTGTGGCCCTAAGTAACGGTTGTGGCCCTCAGTAACAATTCTGTGTCCCTCAGTAACAATTCTGTGTCTGTCCCTGAGTAAAAATTATGTGGCCCTAAGTAACGGTTATGTGGCCCTCAGTAACAATTCTGTGTCCCTGAGTAACGTTTCTGTGGCCCTAAGTAACGGTTCTGTGGCCCTCAGTAACAATTCTGTGTCCCTGAGTAACAATTCTGTGTCTGTCCCTGAGTAACAATTCTGTGGCCCTAAGTAACGGTTCTGTGGCCCTCAGTAACAATTCTGTGTCCCTGAGTAATGTTTCTGTGGCCCTAAGTAACAATTCTGTGGCCCTCAGTAACAATTCTGTGTCTGTCCCTGAGTAACGTTTCTGTGGCCCTAAGTAACGTTTCTGTGGCCCTAAGTAACAGTACTGTGGCCCTCAGTAACAATTCTGTGTCTGTCCCTGAGTAACAATTCTGTGGCCCTAACTAACTTTTCTGTGGCCCTAAGTAACAATTCTCTGGCACTCAGTAACAATTCTGTCTGTCCCTGAGTAACAATTCTGTGGCCCTAATAACGTTTCTGTGGCCCTAAGTAACAGTTCTGTGGCCCTCAGTAACAATTCTGTGTCCCTGAGTAACAATTCTGTGGCCCTAAGTAACGGTTGTGGCCCTCAGTAACAATTCTGTGTCCCTCAGTAACAATTCTGTGTCTGTCCCTGAGTAAAAATTATGTGGCCCTAAGTAACGGTTATGTGGCCCTCAGTAACAATTCTGTGTCCCTGAGTAACGTTTCTGTGGCCCTAAGTAACGGTTCTGTGGCCCTCAGTAACAATTCTGTGTCCCTGAGTAACAATTCTGTGTCTGTCCCTGAGTAACAATTCTGTGGCCCTAAGTAACGGTTCTGTGGCCCTCAGTAACAATTCTGTGTCCCTGAGTAACGTTTCTGTGGCCCTAAGTAACGGTTCTGTGGCCCTCAGTAACAATTCTGTGTCCCTGAGTAACAATTCTGTGTCTGTCCCTGAGTAACAATTCTGTGGCCCTAAGTAACGGTTCTGTGGCCCTCAGTAACAATTCTGTGTCCCTGAGTAATGTTTCTGTGGCCCTAAGTAACAATTCTGTGGCCCTCAGTAACAATTCTGTGTCTGTCCCTGAGTAACAATTCTGTGGCCCTAAGTAACGTTTCTGTGGCCCTAAGTAACAGTACTGTGGCCCTCAGTAACAATTCTGTGTCTGTCCCTGAGTAACAATTCTGTGGCCCTAACTAACTTTTCTGTGGCCCTAAGTAACAATTCTCTGGCACTCAGTAACAATTCTGTCTGTCCCTGAGTAACAATTCTGTGGCCCTAATAACGTTTCTGTGGCCCTAAGCAACAGTTCTGTGGCCCTCAGTAACAATTCTGTGTCCCTGAGTAACAATTCTGTGGCCCTAAGTAACGGTTGTGGCCCTCAGTAACAATTCTGTGTCCCTCAGTAACAATTCTGTGTCTGTCCCTGAGTAAAAATTATGTGGCCCTAAGTAACGGTTATGTGGCCCTCAGTAACAATTCTGTGTCCCTGAGTAACGTTTCTGTGGCCCTAAGTAACGGTTCTGTGGCCCTCAGTAACAATTCTGTGTCCCTGAGTAACAATTCTGTGTCTGTCCCTGAGTAACAATTCTGTGGCCCTAAGTAACGGTTCTGTGGCCCTCAGTAACAATTCTGTGTCCCTGAGTAACGTTTCTGTGGCCCTAAGTAACGGTTCTGTGGCCCTCAGTAACAATTATGTGTCCCTGAGTAACAATTCTGTGTCCCTGAGTAACAATTCTGTGTCTGTCCCTGAGTAACAATTCTGTGGCCCTAAGTAACGGTTCTGTGGCCCTCAGTAACAATTCTGTGTCCCTGAGTAATGTTTCTGTGGCCCTAAGTAACAATTCTGTGGCTCTCAGTAACAATTCTGTGTCTGTCCCTGAGTAACAATTCTGTGGCCCTAATAACGGTTCTGTGGCCCTCAGTAACAATTCTGTGGCCCTAACTAACGTTTCTGTGGCCCTAAGTAACAATTCTCTGGCACTCAGTAACAATTCTGTCTGTCCCTGAGTAACAATTCTGTGGCCCTAATAACGTTTCTGTGGCCCTAAGTAACAGTTCTGTGGCCCTCAGTAACAATTCTGTGTCTGTCCCTGAGTAACAATTCTGTGGCCCTAATAACGTTTCTGTGGCCCTAAGTAACAGTTCTGTGGCCCTCAGTAACAATTCTGTGTCTGTCCCTGAGTAACAATTCTGTGGCCCTAAATAACGTTTCTGTGGCCCTAAGTAACAATTCTCTGGCACTCAGTAACAATTCTGTCTGTCCCTGAGTAACAATTCTGTGGCCCTAATAACGTTTCTGTGGCCCTAAGTAACAGTTCTGTGGCCCTCAGTAACAATTCTGTGTCTGTCCCTGAGTAACATTTCTGTGGCCCTAAGTAACGTTTCTGTGGCCCTAAGTAACAGTTCTGTGGCCCTAAGTAACAGTTCTGTGTCTGACCCTGAGTAACAATTCTGTGGCCCTAACTAACGTTTCTGTGGCCCTAAGAAACAGTTCTGTGGCCCTCAGTAACAATTCTGTGTCTGTCCCTGAGTAACAATTCTGTGGCCCTAAGTAACGTTTCTGTGGCCCTAAGTAACAGTTCTGTGGCCCTAAGTAACAGTTCTGTGGCCCTAAGTAACAGTTCTGTGTCTGACCCTGAGTAACAATTCTGTGGCCCTAACTAACGTTTCTGTGGCCCTAAGTAACAGTTCTGTGGCCCTCAGTAACAATTCTGTGTCTGTCCCTGAGTAACAATTCTGTGGCCCTAAGTAACGTTTCTGTGGCCCTAAGTAACAGTTCTGTGGCCCTAAGTAACAGTTCTGTGTCTGACCCTGAGTAACAATTCTGTGGCCCTAACTAACGTTTCTGTGGCCCTAATAACGTTTCTGTGGCCCTAAGTAACAGTTCTCTGGCACTCAGTAACAATTCTGTCTATCCCTGAGTAACAATTCTGTGGCCCTAATAACGTTTCTGTGGCCCTAAGTAACAGTTCTGTGGCCCTCAGTAACAATTCTGTGTCTGTCCCTGAGTAACAATTCTGTGGCCCTAACTAACGTTTCTGTGGCCCTAAGTAACAATTCTCTGGCACTCAGTAACAATTCTGTCTGTCCCTGAGTAACAATTCTGTGGCCCTAATAACGTTTCTGTGGCCCTAAGTAACAGTTCTCTGGCACTCAGTAACAATTCTGTCTATCCCTGAGTAACAATTCTGTGGCCCTAATAACGTTTCTGTGGCCCTAAGTAACAGTTCTGTGGCCCTCAGTAACAATTCTGTGTCTGTCCCTGAGTAACAATTCTGTGGCCCTAACTAACGTTTCTGTGGCCCTAAGTAACAATTCTCTGGCACTCAGTAACAATTCTGTCTGTCCCCGAGTAACAATTCTGTGGCCCTAACTAGCGTTTCTTTGGCCCTAAGTAACGATTCTGTGGCCCTCATTAACAATTCTGTGTCCCTGAGTAATGTTTCTCTGTCCCTAAGTAACGTTTCTCTGTCCCCAAGTAACGTTTCTGTGGCCCTAACTCTGTCCCTAATACAGAGCGGTCTGCCTCTCTTGAATGACTGGAGGCAAATGAAGAATTCTAAAATGGCCGCTATTTATAGCTCGACCATTACACAGTGCTGGCTGGCTGGCTGCTCATTGGCTAACGCGATCACATGTCATTAAGGAATGCATTATGGGTCAGCGCGCCTTGTCTGCGCGCCTTCCCAGACATCCCCGCTCCGTCGCCGCACATGTCCGCCGCCATTTTAGGAAAAATTTCGATTATTCGACTCGAATTCCACTTCGGCTACTTCGATTCGCTCATCTCTATTCAAGATCTCTGATTTTGAGGGGTTTATTTTCAAATTTGAAAGCTCTCAGTACCCTTTTAGTAATCCCATTAGGTTAGGGGAAGTTAACCTAGGATTCACAATATAAAACAACATATCCTCAGCATATGCCGCTACCTTATGCTCTATTTTACCTATCTTGATTCCTCATATCTACACTCTCTTACCGTCACCAGCAAAGGTTCCAGGGATTTTACAAATAATAACGGGTATAAGGGGCATCCCTGCCCTGTACCATTGTACATCTTAAAAGACCTCGAGAGGGACCCATTTACCTTCACCACCACGGACGGGCTATTATAGAGCTTCTTTATCCAACTCATCATCTTAGTCCCTATTCCCAAGGCCACTAGGGTATTTATCATAAACCCCCAGTCTACCCTGTCAAAAGCTTTCTCGGCATCAATCAACAATAAAATTGTTGGTAACTTTTCTCTCTTTGCCTTCTGTAAAAGGAGCAATGTTCTACAACCATTATCCCTTGATGGGACAAAACCCACCTGACCCAAATATATCCATGCTGGCATCAGCTCTTTTATCCTCGTAGCTAGCACCTTCGCAAAGAGTTTTGTATCTGTATTTAGTAGTGATATAGGTCTATAGCTAGCGCATTGTGAACTATCCTTTCCTTCTTTTAGGATGATTGTTATATACGCTTGCAGCGATTCTGCTCTTATTCCCATTCCCTCTCCCATGGCATTCATATATGTACATAATTTAGAGAGTCTTCAAATTTCTTATAAATACCCCACCATTTACCCATCGGGTCCTGGACTTTTCCCTCCTGCTGTATTCTTTAGGGCCGTATTCATGTCCTCTTGGGAGATCGCTTGTTCTAACGATACTCATTTTTCTTTTGTCATTTTTTGGCAGATCTGTGGCCTTTAGAAATTCCTGCCGTTTCCCCCATTTTTCTTCCTCTGAAGCTTTCGGGTTCCTAGGTTTTACATCATACAACCTACTATAAAATTTTTGGAATGTTTCAGCAATATCAGTGGTGGTGTATACCAGTTATCTTTTTTCATCTTTAATCTTCTTAACATAATTTTTCGATTTCTTCGCCTTAAGTCTTTTCATCAAAATATTTTCCTGGCTTATTCCCCCACTGATATCTTTCCTTTGAGACCCTATTGAAGATCTTCCTTGATTCCTGTTCCAGTAGGTCTTTTAATTCTTCGCTTTTAAGTATAATCTTTGAATGAACCTCTGTATCCGGTCTCTTTTTACGTACCTGTTCTAAAATATATAACTCCTCTGTCACCTCCTTTATTTTTATCTACCGATCCTTCTTTTTTTTTAGTTCCCACTGCTATCAGGATCCCCCTCACATACGCTTTATGTGCTTCCCAAGTGGTGGCCATAGAGATTTTCTCAGTTTCATTTAACAGAAAAAATTGCTCTATTTCCTCCCTTAGCCTCCTCTCTACTTCAGGGTCCTGTATAAGCATCTCATTTAATCTCCACATTGCCCTTTTGTTCCCTTCTCCTCCTGCCTATAATCTCACCATGACAGGAACATGATCTGAGATAGACAAAACTTCTATATTGGATTTAGTCAATGAATCCAATTGTCTATGCTGTCATAATATAATCCAACCGTGAGTACAATCTGTGAACCAGGGAAAAGAAAGTATAATCTCTTTCTCTGGGATGTTTCACCCTCCATGCATCCATTAGCTGACTTTGATGTAACCTCTTTTTTAACATTTTTTATTTTTTGCCTCCTCTTCTCTGCGCACTCGAAGACGTATCCATCCATGGATCAAGACAAAAATTAAAGTCTCCTGCCAAGACCAGAGTCCCTCTCAAACTCTGTAATTTTCCCCAAGGCTCCATACAGAAATACTTCTGGATTTTGATTCGGGCAATAAATATTAACCAAGGTATAGCTTTGTCCCCGCATTTTCCCTCTTAAACATAGGAACCATCCTTCTGGGTCCACCAATCTCTCCTCCACATCAAAACCCAAGTTTTTTTAGAACCTAATCGCTACTCCTTTTAGCCCTCTTTTTTGGTGAGTCCAAGTAATACCAAGTTGGGTAGTACCTTGAGTGTATTTTGACATTAGTATCATATGATAAATGTATCTCTTGTAAGAACACGTCTGCGGAGAGTTGATGAACTTCCTTAAGTATCTTATGTCTTTGGTAGGAGAATTTAAACCTTTCACATTGTATGTCATTAAATTAATCAGGCTTATAACCATCTAATATTTCTGCTCTCTTTCTTGTTCAAAGGGAAAACGATATATACTACCCCTCTCATGGACCTTCCTCCAATCTCACCCCTCCAACATCCCCTCCATCCCACCCCTCCTCCCTCCTACCCTCCCACCCATCCCAACCCTTACCTAAATTACTAAAAACACTTGGCTGGTATGTTGCCTTGGAATCTGATGTTGGATTCCCTCACTGATGATTTCCTAAATTGGAGTAAAACTCTGAACATAAGACACCCACTCCTACCCCCCCCCCCCCCCCCCCGCTCTCAGCATGGGGCTTAAGTGTTTAAAATCCTGTTTGATCACCCAGTGCCCTGCCGACTCTAGTTATCTTCCCCAAAGACCTGCTGAAAAAACACAGGAGAGATGGGTAGAGGGAGAGAGGGAGAAGAAGAAAAAAAAAAAAAAAGGGGGGGGTGGACAACAATTCATCCCCCGGAGCCCCATATCCCTCTTCTGCTAACCCTCCCCCAATTCAGTCTATTTTCTCTTTTTATCCACTGGCTGCCACTTCTCTTCTTTTGACCTTACCCTTTAATTTGACCCCTCTATCCAATCCACAATTCCCACCTTCTGCAGTTCTAATTTTTCACAAAAGTCACTAAGTTCTTCTGGGAATCTTAGCCTTGCTGATTTCCAATCTTTCCACCCAATCAGACATGCTGGGAATCCCCAATTATATTGAATTCTTTTTTCCTTCATCTGATCCAATAAGGGTTTCAACAATCTTCTAGCTAATATCTCAGAAGAAATGTCTGCAAAGGCTTGTAGTTTGATTTCTCCATGTTTTTACTCTGGGGTCTCCCGCGTTTTTTTTCCATATTCTCTGTCCTCATAATCATGGAATTGAACAATCACGTCTCTAGGGGTGTCTGTTGTTACTCCTGGTGGGCGTCTTAATCTATGAATTCTCTCAATCTTCAAAGGATCTGTGACTAATCTACCTGTCAATCGATTGAACACTTTCTTTACTTTTTCCCGGAGCTCCTCTTCATGCGCATCTTCTGGGAGGCCCCTTAGATTATTTCTTCTCTCTCTATTTTCTTGGTCTTCCAATTTGTATGAAAGCTTCCTCTGTTCCCTTCGCATCTCCTCCAACTGCATTTCCAGGTTACATATCTCCTGAGCCTGTGTCTCCATTTTCTCCTCCACTTCTTCCACCCTTGTTAGCCTGCCTAGTGCAACCCTGTACAGACAGTTTCCCCTGGGGTCCTTCTCCGCTTGGGCACCAGGATCCAAGCCACCTGATCCTTCCGGCAGGGCTCACCGCCGCCGCTGGCCACCGCATGACCAGCGCAGGGGGGGGGGGGGACGACACACTGCACGACACCGACCGGAAGCCAGCAGCAAGGCCAGGTAAGGTTGTGGGATGGTGTAGAGTGGATAAGGACCCCAGGCAGCTTATTCATGCTGGGAGTCCTGCACATAGTCTCCCAGCGCCATGATCAGGCCACTCCCCAAAAACTTCAGCTTCTGATTGCCTAGGTGATTGCAGAGTAAGTAGAAGCGGGTACCTGTCAATTTTGGGTACCTGTTCTTCCCCCATCCCCAAAGGTGCCAATTCTTAATGGGGAACAGGGGACAAGTTCTTAAAAACGGAACTTCCTCTTTTGAGTGGAGCTGTGCTTTAAATTTGTTTTTGAATGTTTGTTTGATTTTGTTTTCAAATTTGTTTTTGAATTCGAATTTTGGCTGAATTTCATTTTGTTATTTCGGATTCGTTTAAATTCCTTATTTTTGTAATTCGGAATTCTGATCCAAATTTCTGAATAACAAAAAAATGTGTTCAAAATTCCATTTGAAACAAACTGCACATGTCTCTAGATTGATTAGTCTTATTGTTTCATTTTAGCCCCAAATATTATTAAAGCTTCATGTACGCTGGGTTAAAAACGCTTCTCCTAGAGTTTAGTGTGTTGCCTGTAGAAGCGACTAATGTTATCCCATGTGCCCATGCACATTAGGTGGTCTAGAGGCATTTTTTAAGCTCAACGTTTAGAGGCAGGAAAACGACCCTTATATTTTGTGTTTTTGAGAGTGCTTCTCTGGCAGAAAAAAAAATGCTACATGCTCCTAAACGCCAGTACAAAAATGCTCAAACTTTGCGTTTTTTTTCTTCCAAGAGCACTGGCGTTTTATGAAGCCAGTGTGCATGGAGCCTTACTGATAGGTTCGTACCATTTAGAAGGTACACTTCTGCTGGCCAGCCTCCATTCAACCTGTAATGAGTGCGAGCGTTTGGAAATAAGACATCAGACACATGGGGGCTTATTTACTAAAGCTGGAGAGTCCAAAATCAGACTCCCTTCTGCATAGAAACCAATTAGCTTCCAGGTTTCATTGCCAAAGCTTCATTGAACAAGCTGAGGTTAGAAGCTGATTGGTTTCTATGCAGAAGGGAGTCTGATTTTGGACTCTCCAGCTTTAGTAAATAAACCCCATGTGGTCACTCAGTCTATATTCAACCATATTCAGGTTCAAGACATCTCATATAAATTTTAAAAAGGGGATGAGACATTAGTCCCCTTGACCAATACACATGATATTCAAGGAACAATAAACATACGTAATAGGGAACAGTCCTCCATGATAGTGACAACAAGAAACAGATGTATGTGTTACAGGAAAACGATCTCAGGAAACAGCCTCTCAGAATTGCAGTTCTCTGTATGTAGAAACATTCTCACAGTTCAGGTAACAATGGGAGGAAACTTCCTACATCTTCAACAGCGAATATGTCCATACCACAAAAAAAAGACATTTCAGAAAATACATTTTCAGTATATTAAATAAAGCAGAACTCCAACACCTTACAATTCAGATAAAGCAGCAATTTTTATCATTAGCCCAGGTTCACACTGATCAAGTGTGGTACACTGCATTCCTGTGCGATTCACATGCGATTTCTGTGCAGTACAGTTTGAGCCGTACATTTTGTATGGCTTAGATTGCACGCATTCACACCAAAATAGTGAAGGACCCTTTTTTTTTGTCCGCACTAGAATCGGATCGCATTGGGTATACACACCCATGCGATCCGATTTTAAACATTGCAACACATTTTGTGAGCAGTTTTGGGGTGTTGTTAACTTAGCATGCATTCCCACAGCGGTTCGCATGGACGGGGTGCGATTCTGATGCGGTGTGGAAATTGCACAGAAACCAGTGTGAATTCTGCACATCAGTGTGAACCCGGGCAAAAGTGGGTTTTAAATGTACAGTTGTATTCAAAATGATAGCAGTGTGTTGAAAAAAGTGAATAAAGCTCAAAATCCTTCTAATAGCTTACACACAAATGCATTGGGAACACGACACATTCTATTCCAAATCAAAACATGAAGAAAAATATATCAAATTTGTGTGTGAATATTTGGTTATATAAGCACTGTTTCTGAGAACTGCTGTACATCTGTGTTGCATGGAGTCACCCAACATCTGGCCCCTGTGATCAGGTATTCCAGCCCAGGATGATTGGACCACATTCCACAGTTCTTCTCTATTTCTTGGTTTTGCCTCAGAAACGGCATTTTTGATGTCACCCCACAAGTTTTCTATTGGATTAAGATCCGGGGATTGGGCTGGCCACTCCATAACGTCCATCTTGTTGGTCTGGAACCAAGATGTTGCACATTTACTGGTGTGTTTGGGGTCGTTGTCTTGTTGGAACACCCATTTCAAGGGCATTTCCTCTTCAGCATAAGGCAGCATGACCTCTTCAAGTATTCTGATGTATTCAAACTGATCCATGATCCCTGGTATGCGATAAATAGGCCCAACACCGTAGTTTGAGAAACATCCCCATATCATGATGCTTGCACCACCATGCTTCACGGTCTTCACAGTGTACTGTGGCTTGAATTCAGTGTTTGGGGGTCGTCTGACAAACTGTCTCCGGCCACTAGACCCAAAAAGAACAATCTTACTTTCATCAGTCCACAAAATGTTGCGCCATTTCTCTTTAGGCCAGTCAATGTGCTCTTTGGCAAATTGTAACCTCTTCAGCACACGTCTTTTTTCCAACAGTGGGACTTTGCGGGGGCTTCTTGCAGATAGCTTGGCTTCACATAGGCATCTTCTAATTGTAACAGTCCTCACAGGGAACGTCACACCTTCTTTCATCTTCCTGGAGCTGATTGTTGGCTGAGTCCTTGCCATTTTGGCTCTTCTTCTATCCATTCCAGTGGTAGTTTTTTGCTTTCTTCCACGTCTTTCAGGTTTTGGTTGCCATTTTAAAGCATTTGCCATCATTTTAGCTGAGCAGCCGATCATTTTCTGCACTTCTTTAAGTGTTTTACCCTCTCCAATCAACTTTTTAATCAAGGTACGCTGTTCTTCTGAACAATGTCTGGAACGACCCATTTTCCTAAGAATTTCAGAGAGAAATGCACTGTAACCAGCATGTCCAACATTTGCTGCCTTCCTTCCTTAAATAAGGGCAATAATTGCCACCTGTTTTTCAAAGAGTGAATGACCTCACTAATAGAACTCCGCACTGCTATTATTTTGAACACGCCCCTTTCAATGAGTGATTCAATGACACAGAATCAGCAGCATGCATGTCATGACTGTTGGGTCTGTTGGATTTCTATTACTCTACTACACCTGCTAGGAAATTATTTGCCATGTAGAAATATCATTTCTACCAAAAACAGCGATTGATCCGGTTAGTGATGTCTGACGGATATTATTTTGAACACAACTGTATATTAGCAATTAGCACATGCCAGGAATAAAGACATGTCTCACACTTGGTTTTGTCTGTTATGACAATTAAAAATTCAGTTTAGTATTCATTTGATTATAAATTTGAATGCTTGTGTAGCGCTATTTGTACACTCTTTGCGGCTACTGGGGTATGATGGCACCACCTCTATAGTATTTAGGAGCAGAGTCCTTATAATCTGTGTGATCAGGACAAGATCTCTAACAAGCGCTAGTGCCTCCACTCAATTAGGGCTTGAGGATAACAAGTGAAATTCCAACTGAGAAATGTATCATCCACATAGACAGCAATCCACACAGCATTGTATATGAAAGTCCATGTATTGAAGAAATCACATTCAGTGAACCATCCAACATAAAGTATCTTCCAAACAGGAACATTAAAGCATTAACAGTCTTTTTTGCATGTCTCAGTGCGGGGAGTCTGCAACACTTACAGTCTGAGCTCTCTCTCTGTAAGAAATCCACACCCCTCTCTTTTCCACAAGTGTACTCTCTGGTGACCTCATCCTTCATGCCCAGAGAGAATAGCAACCATATTGGAAAAGGGCAAAACAAACACTGCATAATAGAAGTATACACTGGAAAATGGGCAAAGAAATGATCACATCACTACACTTGAAAGCATCTTGGGAATCGTTCAGCCTCTTTAGAACGCAGTCATTCTGCCAGAGGATTATGAAATTCTGATTTCCTAAACTCAAATCCACCAGAAGTTTGCAAAACGTTACCGACTTCCTTGAATACATTTTTAAATTGTTATTTTGCAACATAACTGAAGAGCACCTGTCAAATTTAAACTTGTGCTTAGTTATCTGGTGAATTCATTGCTTTGTTTCCTAGGAGGTGGCAAAGGGCATGTTACTCAGTTTTAGAGTCGTGTACACTATTGGGTACTCAGTGTCCCTATGGGCCCTCCTTTTATCTCTGCTGATCTTCGCTATGTTTAGGTAAGTGTCTCTGCTTTTCAGTGATCATACCTTCACAGAGTTGGTGGGTCCTATTGTCAATGTCTTCTGACCCATCACAAAAACAGCTCTCATGAATTTACTAACCCTTGCAATCCCTTTTTTTCCTGATATTTCTCCAGGGAGTTACACTGTACGCAGAATTACATCCACTGCCACCTATTCGCCTCCTTTGCAATGCGTGCCATCTCGGTGATCGCGAATGATGTTTTGCACAAGGAGAGATGGGGTATGCAAATCATTGATATGTCTGACAGGGAGTTCCTGATCAGCAACACGGTGAGAGTCACTTTGTTATTCACTCCAATGTTTAAAAATTCCATAACCTATTGTCAGATATTCCAGATGCGAAGTAAGCTCTATTATTTGATTTGTCCTTGTATACTCCACAATAGGTGGGGATGTGGTGGAGTTGGATCAGTTTGGGAATAGCGATGAATATAGTGAAATCGCAAGGCTTTGTTGCAAGGCTTTTTTGAGTCTTTAATCTAGGCTTCACTCAAGGACGGTCTGTCCTCATTGGTGGAGGACCTTTGCAGCTTTGAGTGAATTCAAATATAGAAGCACCAAATGTAAGTGACCTAAAGACAAGAGATTGTGATTTAGTCACGGACTGAAATCGTCCACTGCTTATCTGTTCCTGTCCTAATTTATGACGCTAGCTTTGAAATGTGCGCACATTGGAAGGGACTCACGCTGACACACAAGTTCAGTCTATGAATACCTCTAGTTTATTATAATGAGAAAGTGAACTTATATATGCAGAATGATGCAAGAGTCATGTGACAACAGCATAAGCATTATATTAGTCTTTGATTGGTCATTTCCACACGAAAACAATCTCCGTCATGGTATAGGTGTGATCTTCTTCCAGGCCTTATCT
>NW_028320044.1:0-140000 GCF_062004578.1 Staurois parvus | reverse complement strand
TTACATTTGTGTTCTTGAGCTGAGAAACAGTTTACAAAAACTGATGGATTATTTAATCTCCTCTGCAGGGAGTCCAGTGTTGTTTGTTGTTCCGTGGATGTTACTGAAATATCAGAAGAACAACAAAGGGTAAGATAAAACACTATTTTTGATACGATATACAGTAAATCCAGCACAATATAGCAATGCCAAGATTATTTATTAGATTCTATCTACTACCCTATTAAATGTTCTCCACTTATTCATCTACAAGGGAACCATATAAGTCTATAGTCAACCATGAGGACAACAATGGGCCATTGACAAACCACAAAACCAAGTTCATACCATTAAAGCCATGTCACATGAGTGTTTTGTGGAAGAAATTTGCAGCCGCCATAGAATTGCTTCAATTAGAGTTTTGTTGCTAGTAAAAAAAAAAAAAGAAAAAAAAAAAAAAAAAAGAAGGATTGCAATTGCTGATGCATAAAAAAACAGAAAATTGTATCATGCTTACCATAATTTCCCTTTCCTGACACCAATCCATGGCAGCATACATGCGATATAGCTCTGCCACTATATCCACCCACAGGACCTGTGTATATCTGTAAAAGTCTGACAGAGCAACCTCCCCCATTCTCTGTACAATCAAGATCAAACAAGGGAGGGTTCGTATGCTGCCATGGATTGGCGTCAGGAAAGAAAAATTACGGTAAGTATGATACATTTTTTTGTTTTCCTGACGCCAACATGGCAGCATACATGTGATAAATAACTAGCTAAAACAAGGAAGGGCTAAACTGTATAATCAAAATGCATTACAATGGACATGGAAGCCTAGACTACCATTCTGTTGAAGTCTATTGACATAAAACCCCTGGATCTTACCCATAGTGCCTGAGGCAAGTGCACTGTGGTAACTAGCCTGCTGCTTTGCAAACGTCTTCATAGACACTTTGCATGCGCTGCCCTGAATGTAGAGATGGACCTGGCTGAATAAGCCTCTACCACTTCAGGAGGCTCAAAATCTTGCTCAACTGCAAAGACTGTGAACTTGTTCCAGACTTCGGAGTAAATGGCATTTGTTCACATCCTTCTTGAAACCCTGCAGGATTTACCACTAAAAGAGGATGACCTTAATCCTTCACTCTCAATTTTCAATCCATCCTGGGCCAGCTGCTGTGGAAACACTGGTAGCTGAAGTGCATGGTCCAGACTCCAGTTCCATGGCTAGGGTAGAACCCAGACCTGCAGGCTACTCGGGCATGTGTGTTACCACAGAGAGACTCTCAGACAACAGTCCCCCCTGGAACTTCATGACCAAAGGCAGTAGAGGAAAGCCATTTGCTAGGCAACTATTCCTTGGCTGAGTAAGTGTCCACTTCCTCCACCAATGGGTTAGGGTAGCATGAGAGGCACCTTGTGAAAGGATGGTGATGCAAATAAGAGTGATATTGGCAAGATCTTTTTGATTAAAGACCCATTTATTGGGAACCAAAAACACCTGGCGCCACAGCCCCTTTTGACATTCTGGACGCCCGCAGCCTCTGAAGATTACATTCGGTCATGGACATGATAGTTCCACTTCCATTGGAACCTGCTGTTGAGTTTCCTTCATTTCTAAATGCATGACACCGCTGCTTTGTTAACATCATGCAGAATAACCAGTCAAGCCTGAACGCGAGGTGACAGTGCACATAGTAACTGCAGGTGGTGATCCGCTCTGTAAGCAGAGGCATGAAAGGTGACAATAGTCCGAGATAATGAACCTACCATACGGGATCGAGTGATCTCCTGTCATATCCATACCCAGAGACTCCTGCACACCTGAGAAGAAGCACTTTGAATCAGCTCAAGTGCCGACTTCTGTATTGCAAAAAGGAAATTCTTTGGAACATACAGAGAATGCAGTGTGCCTAGGGTAGCATAATGTTGCAAGACATCAGCGTTTCCAGGAGACCCCTAAATTGGGAAGCTTGACAAAACTGACAGATACCACTCCCGAAGAGGTTCCCTGCTCATTGGCCTATTCTGAGAAGGAGCAGAAATGTACTCACTTGAGCATTGAACTGGGCTTCCGTATTGATGACTAGATGGGTCTGCTCCCACTGGTTTGACACCTCCAATCCAGCCAAAACTTCTCAGGCTGGCCTGATGAAAATCCCTTTTGAACTAGTAGGTGATCTGGGCTCTGGGCCAACAGTAGAATACCATCCAAGTAATGATGGACGCAAAGAACCCCATTTCCTCAGAGGGGCTACACAGAGATTAGGACCTTTTCAAAAGGTAATCTGTGAAGTGGAGAGCCATGAAGGAAGGTATGTAAACTGGAATTGTCAATCCCCCACTGAGATTCAGTTTCTTTAAACTCAACACCAGTTGAATCTTCAGTCTTCTTCGTACAGCCACAGAAGAGAAAGTCTGAGGGAGGACTTAGAATTAATGTCCTTTGCAGTCATATTTAGAGATGAGCGAAGTATTCAAAAATTCGATTCGACTGATTCGGCGAATTCGTGGAAAATATTCAATTCGAGTCGAATATATTCGCTGTGAATTTAACTTAAAAAAGGGTGTTTCTAGGCTTCAGAGAGACTTAATATTAGTGCAGAACACTGTACCTTTAATTTAAATGCCCTTGGAGTCTGCTGGGGAAGAGAAATAATACTGTCAGTCAGTATGACATGCAGATGAGTGCCGTCGATCTTAGAATCACCGCACACTTCACTCATTTGGCCAGTCACGGGGCCAAAACCAGTGTTTGGAGCCACAGTGTGGCGGTGGAGGCAGCAGCAATGGGAGGCCATACAGCAACCTATGGCAAAATGGAAACCAGCAGGAGTGTGAGGAGACCTGAAAGTGGCACATGGCAGAGTGGGAGCAATGGGAGGCGGTACAGGGACCCATGTCACACTGTGGACCCAGCAGCAGCGTGACGAGGCGGTACGGGGGCCCATGGCAGATTTGGGGCCTGGCAGCACCTATAGGAGGCCTGTAATCTGCCAGCAACCTATGACAAAATGGAAACCAGCAGGAGTGTGAGGAGACCTGAAAGTGGCACATGGCAGAGTGGGAGCAATGGGAGGCGGTACAGGGACCCATGTCACACTGTGGACCCAGCAGCAGCGTGACGAGGCGGTACGGGGGCCCATGGCAGATTTGGGGCCTGGCAGCACCTATAGGAGGCCTGTAATCTGCCAGCAACCTATGACAAAATGGAAACCAGCAGGAGTGTGAGGAGACCTGAAAGTGGCACATGGCAGAGTGGGAGCAATGGGAGGCGGTACAGGGACCCATGTCACACTGTGGACCCAGCAGCAGCGTGACCAGGCGGTACCGGGGCCCATGGCAGATTACAGGCCTGGCAGCAGCAATGGGAGGCCCGTAATCTGCCAGCACCCTATGACAAAAAATGGAACACACCAGCAGTGTGAGGAGACCTGAAAGTGGCACATGGCAGAGTGTGGCGATGGAGACAGCAGCAATGGGAGGCCGTACAGGGACCCATGAAAGACTCTGGACTTGCCAGCAGCATGAGGAGGCGGTATAGGGGCCCATGGCAGATTAGGGGCCTGGCAGCAGCTATGGGAGGCCCGTAATCTGCCAGCACCCTATGTCAAAAAATTGAACACACCAGCAGTGTGAGGAGACCTGAAAGTGGCACATGGCAGAGTGTGGCGATGGAGACAGCAGCAATGGGAGGCCGTACAGGGACCCATGAGAGACTCTGGACTTGGCAGCAGCATGAGGAGGCGGTATATAGGGGCCCATGGCAGATTAGGGGCCTGGCAGCAGCTATGGGAGGCCCGTAATCTGCCAGCACCCTATGACAAAAAATGGAACACACCAGCAGTGTGAGGAGACCTGAAAGTGGCACATGTTTGGGGCATGATTCATGGCGGATTTAGTCAGTTGTGTCAGGAACTGGTGGTTTGAAATCAAGACTAATCCACTCCTGATTCATTTTCACAACCGTGAGTCTCTCCACACTTTGGGTGGACAGTCGTGTCCTCCGCGGAGTTGCAATACCTCCTGCCGCACTAAACACGCGCTCCGATGCCACGCTACTGGCCGGGCATGACAGCCTTTCAAGGGCAAATTCAGCTAGTTGGGGCCAAAGGTCAAGTTTCGTTGCCCAGTAGTCAAGGGGATTGTCTACCTCGGTTGGCAGGGTGCTGTCCAAGTAGGCCCAAGCCTGTTGTTTGAGGTCCTGCTCCAGGTCCACCTGATGCTGCTGCTGCTGCGGCTGGTTAGTAGTTTCCTCACTGCGCTGGTGAAGAAAGCTACTCATCATCGACTGCAGACTGAGGCAGCCGCTGCTGGTGGAGCTGCCACTGCTCCTACCACCCCACCCCTCCCCTGCTGCCATGGCAGCGGAACGCGAGCGCACAGGGCCCACAGTGTCTGAGGATGGACGTTGGCGAACAAAGGCAGAGACCAACTGACTACATAGGTGGTTTTTATAGTACGTTATTTTGGCCTCCCTCTCAGCAGGTGTGAAAAAGGCCACCATTTTTGAACGGTAGCGAGGGTCCAACAAGGTGGACAGCCAAAAGTCATCCCTCTGTCTGATGGTTATTATTCGGCTGTCGCTACGCAAGCAACCGAGCATGCTATGGGCCATTTGTGCCAAGGAATGCGAGGGACTCCCTGCCTCCATCTCCACAGCATACTGCCACGGTGCGTCTGGGTCCTCTGTCTCCTCCTCCTCCTCCTCTACCAGATGCTCCTGCTCCTCCACTCCTGTCCGCTGAGTGGAAAAACCACCCATTTCACTCAATAATTCCTGAGCACCAATGTCCTCCTCTACCTCCTCCTCTTCTTCCTGTCCTGCCCCCACAGGGGTCATGTGGCGTTGAGATCTGTGCGCAACGTCTACCGCACCCTGACCAGCCATTGTTAACAGCATTTGTTCCAGGACGTGCAACAGAGGAATGACGTCGTTCATCCCATAGTCCTGCCGACTCATGAATAGCGTGGCCTCCTCAAAGGGCCTGAGCAAGCGGCAGGTGTCACGCATGAGCTGCCAATGGCTGACATCGAAGTTACACAGGGGAGTACCTTTATCCGCTTGTAACATCAGGAAATCGGTGATGGCCTTTCGCTGTTCGTAAAGGCGGTCTAACATGTGTAGGGTTGAATTCCACCCTGTTGCAACGTCGCAGATCAGGCGATGCTGTGCAATTCCGTTCTGCCGCTGCAGCTCAAGGAGGGTGTGCTTTGCGGTGTAGGAATGGCTGAAATGCATGCAAAGTTTACGTGACATTTTAAGGATGTCTTGCAGTGGGATGGTGGATTTTATGAACTGCTTGACAACCAGATTGAACACGTGAGCCATGCATGGCGCATGGCACAACCTTACTTGACGCAGAGCAGACACCATGTTCTTTCCGTTGTCGGTCAACATGGTTCCGATTTTCAGTTTGCGCGGAGACAGCCATCTGTCGATTTCTCTGTTCATTACACTGAGAAGTTCCTCCCCTGTGTGACTACGTTCGCCTGGACCTGGCAGCAGCATGAGGAGGCGGTATAGGGGCCCATGGCAGATTAGGGGCCTGGCAGCAGCTATGGGAGGCCCGTAATCTGCCAGCACCCTATGTCAAAAAATTCAACACACCAGCAGTGTGTGAGGAGACCTGAAAGTGGCACATGGCAGAGTGTGGCGATGGAGACAGCAGCAATGGGAGGCCGTACAGGGACCCATGAGAGACTGTGGACCTGGCAGCAGCATGAGGAGGCGGTATATAGGGGCCTATGGCAGATTAGGGGCCTGGCATCAGCTATAGGAGGCCCGTAATCTGCCAGCACCCTATGTCAAAAAGTTCAACACACCAGCAGTGTGAGGAGACCTGAAAGTGGCACATGGCAGAGTGTGGCGATGGAGACAGCAGCAATGGGAGGCCGTACAGGGACCCATGAGAGACTGTGGACCTGGCAGCAGCATGAGGAGGCGGTATATAGGGGCCTATGGCAGATTAGGGGACTGGCAGCAGCTATAGGAGGCCCGTAATCTGCCAGCACCCTATGTCAAAAAATTCAACACACCAGCAGTGTGTGGAGACCTGAAAGTGGCACATGGCAGAGTGTGGCGATGGAGACAGCAGCAATGGGAGGCCGTACAGGGACCCATGAGAGACTCTGGACTTGGCAGCAGCATGAGGAGGCGGTATATAGGGGCCCATGGCAGATTAGGGGCCTGGCAGCAGCTATGGGAGGCCCGTAATCTGCCAGCACCCTATGTCAAAAAATTCAACACACCAGCAGTGTGTGGAGACCTGAAAGTGGCACATGGCAGAGTGTGGCGATGGAGACAGCAGCAATGGGAGGCCGTACAGGGACCCATGAGAGACTCTGGACCTGGCAGCAGCATGAGGAGGCGGTATATAGGGGCCTATGGCAGATTAGGGGCCTGGCAGCAGCTATAGGAGGCCCGTAATCTGCCAGCACCCTATGTCAAAAAATTCAACACACCAGCAGTGTGAGGAGACCTGAAAGTGGCACATGGCAGAGTGTGGCGATGGAGACAGCAGCAATGGGAGGCCGTACAGGGACCCATGAGAGACTGTGGACCTGGCAGCAGCATGAGGAGGCGGTATATAGGGGCCTATGGCAGATTAGGGGCCTGGCAGCAGCTATAGGAGGCCCATAATCTGCCAGCACCCTATGTCAAAAAATTCAACACACCAGCAGTGTGAGGAGACCTGAAAGTGGCACATGGCAGAGTGTGGCGATGGAGACAGCAGCAATGGGAGGCCGTACAGGGACCCATGAGAGACTGTGGACCTGGCAGCAGCATGAGGAGGCGGTATATAGGGGCCTATGGCAGATTAGGGGCCTGGCAGCAGCTATAGGAGGCCCGTAATCTGCCAGCACCCTATGTCAAAAAATTCAACACACCAGCAGTGTGAGGAGACCTGAAAGTGGCACATGGCAGAGTGTGGCGATGGAGACAGCAGCAATGGGAGGCCGTACAGGGACCCATGAGAGACTGTGGACCGAGCAGCAGCATGAGGAGGCGGTATATAGGGGCCTATGGCAGATTAGGGGCCTGGCAGCAGCTATGGGAGGCCCGTAATCTGCCAGCACCCTATGACAAAAAATGGAACACACCAGCAGTGTGTGAGGAGACCTGAAAGTGGCACATGTTTGAGGCATGATTCATGGCGGATTTAGTCAGTTGTGTCTGGAACTGGTGGTTTGAAATCCAGACTAATCCACGCCTGATTCATTTTCACAAACGTGAGTCTCTCCACACTTTGGGTGGACAGTCGTGTCCTCCGCGGAGTTACAATACCTCCTGCCGCACTAAACACGCGCTCCGATGCCACGCTACTGGCCGGGCATGACAGCCTTTCAAGGGCAAATTCAGCTAGTTGGGGCCAAAGGTCAAGTTTCGTTGCCCAGTAGTCAAGGGGATTGTCTACCTCGGTTGGCAGGGTGCTGTCCAAGTAGGCCCAAGCCTGTTGTTTGAGGTCCTGCTCCAGGTCCACCTGATGCTGCTGCTGCTGCGGCTGGTTAGTAGTTTCCTCACTGCGCTGGTGAAGAAAGCTACTCATCATCGACTGCAGACTGAGGCAGCCGCTGCTGGTGGAAATGCCACTGCTCCTACCACCCCACCCCTCCCCTGCTGCCATGGCAGCGGAACGCGAGCGCACAGGGCCCACAGTGTCTGAGGATGGACGTTGGCGCACAAAGGCAGAGACCAACTGACTACATAGGTGGTTTTTATAGTACGTTATTTTGGCCTCCCTCTCAGCAGGTGTGAAAAAGGCCACCATTTTTGAACGGTAGCGAGGGTCCAACAAGGTGGACAGCCAAAAGTCATCCCTCTGTCTGATGGTTATTATTCGGCTGTCGCTACGCAAGCAACCGAGCATGCTATGGGCCATTTGTGCCAAGGAATGCGAGGGACTCCCTGCCTCCATCTCCACAGCATACTGCCACGGTGCGTCTGGGTCCTCTGTCTCCTCCTCCTCCTCCTCTACCAGATGCTCCTGCTCCTCCACACCTGTCCGCTGAGTGGAAAAACCACCCATTTCACTCAATAATTCCTGAGCACAAATGTCCTCCTCTACCTCCTCCTCTTCTTCCTGTCCTGCCCCCACAGGGGTCATGTGGCGTTGAGATCTGTGCGCCACGTCTACCGCACCCTGACCAGCCATTGTTAACAGCATTTGTTCAAGGACGTGCAACAGAGGAATGACGTCGTTCATCCCATAGTCCTGCCGACTCACGAATAGCGTGGCCTCCTCAAAGGGCCTGAGCAAGCGGCAGGTGTCACGCATGAGCTGCCAATGGCTGACATCGAAGTTACACAGGGGAGTACCTTTATCCGCTTGTAACATCAGGAAATCGGTGATGGCCTTTCGCTGCTCGTGAAGGCGGTCTAACATGTGTAGGGTTGAATTCCACCTTGTTGCAACGTCGCAGATCAGGCGATGATGTGGAATTCCGTTCTGCCGCTGCAGCTCAATGAGGGTGTGCTTTGCGGTGTAGGAATGGCTGAAATGCATGCAAAGTTTACGTGACATTTTAAGGATGTCTTGCAGTGGGATGGTGGATTTTAGGAACCGCTTGACAACCAGATTGAACACGTGAGCCATGCATGGCGTATGGCACAACCTTCCTTGACGCAGAGCAGACACCATGTTCTTTCCGTTGTCGGTCAACATGGTTCCGATTTTCAGTTTGCGCGGAGACAGCCATCTGTCGATTTCTCTGTTCATTACACTGAGAAGTTCCTCCCCTGTGTGACTACGTTCGCCAAGGCATACCAGGTGGAGAACAGCGTGACACCGTTGCGCCCTGCACATGTGATATGCCGGTCGGGTAATGGGACTTGGCACGGGGGTGGCGGCTGAGGACACGGCGGAAGAAGAGGTGGTAGAGGCGGACATATTTTGTGGACCAAGGACGTGCAAACGTGGAGGCAAAAGCGGCGTGACCTGTCCAAGTTGCTGGTGCGGCTGTGACGGCACCACGTTCACCCAGTGGGCCGTAAATGACATGTACTGTCCCTGACCGTAGTTACAGCTCCACACGTCGGCGCTGCCGTGCACTTTGGCAGAGACCGACATGCTCAAAGACTGGCCCACCATCTCTTCTACATGTGAATGCAGGGCTGGCACTGCCTTTTTGGCAAAGAAATGACGGCTTGGCACTCTCCATCGCGGCGCGGCACAAGCCATCATTTCTCGGAAAGGTGCTGAGTCCACCACTTGGAAAGGGAGGGACTGCAGCACCAGCAACTTGGACAGGAGGACGTTCAGCTTTTGCACCGTCGGGTGCGTGCTCGCAAACTGTTGTCTCTTGGAAACGGATTCCAAGAAAGACTGCTGATGGAATCCGTGAAGAGGAGTAGCAGGAGAAGGAGCATCTGAACGAGCGGAAGATGCCAACGAGCGACAACTCCCCTCAGCAGAGGTGTTGGAGCCTTGACTGGCTGATGGAGGGCGATTGACGTCGGGTGACGGAGCAAGTAATGGAGCGGGTGATGGAGCGGGGGCTGGGGCGGGCAGAACCGCCGTATCTTTATCACGGTTTTCCCAGGCCACCAAATGGCGACGCTGCATATGCTGCCGCAACGCTGTAGTCCCAACATGGGCCCCCTGGCCACGCTTGACTTTCTGGCCACATAGTCGACATACGGCTACGTTTACTTCCTCGGGCGGCTTGACGAAAAATTGCCACACCGCCGAGTAGGAAACTTTGCCCCCGATACTCCTCACTGGCTGACTGCTGCTTCCTCCGTGCACACCGGCACCACTACTGGCCGTGGTGGTAGGCTGCAGTGGAGCTGGTGCTCTACTCCGTGGCCGTTTGGCTCCACTGACACTGCTGCGACCCTGCTGCTGTCTCCTGGGCAACCCACCGACTGTTTTGCTCGCTGCCAAGCTGCCACCCTCTTCTCCTGATGATGCGGAAGAAATTGCCTGATGACGACGAGGCTGCCAAGTGCGATCAACCTCCTCATCATCAAGTAGGGTCTCCGCTTCACTACTAGCCCCCTCGGCTGCGTCTGGGTCAGGAGACAGACCTGTCTCTAGACCGGCTACTGAGCCACTCTCCTCGCCACTACTTCTTCGCCTGGCTGCTGAAAAGGCGGATGTCTCCCCCCGTTCCTGACCGCCCTCTGTTAGCTCTTCCTCACTGTACAGTGGGGCTGAGCCCACAGCATGCGATACTTCGCTTGGTGAGGGAACACCAAAGGACAGGGGCAGGTAGAGGACACGTGATTTCAGTGGGCTTGGTCCCGGGCCATGCCAACTAACGGTTGTGTCTGACGTACCCACCGACCGTTGGCTGTAGGTGTCAGAGGTGACCTGGGAAGGAGGAAGACGACCGAGCCAACCAATCGATGACGGCAGGGTTGTCGGTGGAGACACGACCGCTGGATGACACCGGGAGCACTGGCCTCTGGCTGCGAATAGTGCTGCCTCGACCCCTTCCTCTGCTGCCACGTCTGCTCGCTCCTAAAACATTGCCTCCTCTGCCACTCCTCTGCATGTTGTCTGACATACTCTTTAATTCAACGATTCTGTGTCCCTGAGTAACAATTCTGTGTCCCTGAGTAACAATTCTGTGTCTGTCCCTGAGTAACAATTCTGTGGCCCTAAGTAACGGTTCTGTGTCCCTCAGTAACAATTCTGTGTCCCTCAGTAACAATTCTGTGTCTGTCCCTGAGTAACAATTATGTGGCCCTAAGTAACGTTTCTGTGGCCCTCAGTAACAATTCTGTGTCCCCCTGATTAACGTTTATGTGGCCCTAAGTAACGGTTCTGTGGCCCTCAGTAACAATTCTGTGTCCCTCAGTAACAATTCTGTGTCTGTCCCTGATTAACGTTTACGTGGCCCTAAGTAACGGTTCTGTGGCCCTCAGTAACAATTCTGTGTCCCGGATTAACGTTTATGTGGCCCTAAGTAACGGTTCTGTGGCCCTCAGTAAAAATTCTGTGTCCCTCAAGAAACAATTCTGTGTCTGTCCGTGAGTAACAATTCTGTGGCCCTAAGTAACGGTTCTGTGGCCCTCAGTAACAATTCTGTGTCCCTGATTAACGTTTATGTGGCCCTAAGTAACGGTTCTGTGGCCATCAGTAACAATTCTGTGTCCCTGATAAAGAATGAGAGTGCAGCGCTAACCCAAATAGCGATTAAACATATGATAGACCACATATGATAGTGGATCAGTAAAATGTCAGTGTAAGTTCATCAGATGTGCTGAAAATGCATACAGTCTCCAATATGTAAAAAACCAAAAGTAGTGACTTTCAGAAATGATAATAGCCAAATAATGCACTAACCAGATAGCGCATATTAAAGCGCATGGAGCATTTAAGACCTGCCCCTGGTGCTCAGCCACTGTATCACTGGAGCCAGGAGATGTCATCTATAGGGTGACCACTAGATGTCATCTATCCGGATGGAAGCTGAGTCCAGCCACTGGACTCAGCTTCCATCCGGATAGATGACATCTAGTGGTCACCCTATAGATGACATCTCCTGGCTCCAGTGATACAGTGGCTGAGCACCAGGGGCAGGTCTTAAATGCTCCATGCGCTTTAATATGCGCTATCTGGTTAGTGCATTATTTGGCTATTATCATTTCTGAAAGTCACTACTTTTGGTTTTTTACATATTGGAGACTGTATGCATTTTCAGCACATCTGATGAACTTACACTGACATTTTACTGATCCACTATCATATGTGGTCTATCATATGTTTAATCGCTATTTGGGTTAGCGCTGCACTCTCATTCTTTATCAATTACTTTGGAGGTTCCCGAGGTGCCTTTTTGTGCAAGCAGCTACCGTACTTACACCTATACACTGCGCTCGATTTTATATATAGATTTTATATATAAGTTTATTTAATTCTGTGTCCCTGATTAACGTTTATGTGGCCCTAAGTAACGGTTCTGTGTCCCTGAGTAACAATTCTGTGGCCCTAAGTAACGTTCTGTGGCCCTCAGTAACAATTCTGTGTCCCTCAAGAAACAATTCTGTGTCTGTCCGTGAGTAACAATTCTGTGGCCCTAATTAACGGTTCTGTGGCACTAAGTAACGGTTCTGTGGCCCTCAGTAACAATTCTGTGTCCCTGAGTAACAATTCTGTGTCTGTCCGAGTAACAATTCTGTGGCCCTAAGTAACGGTTCTGTGGCCCTCAGTAACAATTCTGTGTCCCTGATTAACGTTTCTGTGGCCCTAAGTAACGGTTCTGTGGCCCTCAGTAACAATTCTGTGTCCCTCAGTAACAATTCTGTGTCCCTCAGTAACAATTCTGTGTCCCTCAGTAACAATTCTGTGGCCCTAAGTAACGGTTCTGTGGCCCTAAGTAACGGTTCTGTGTCCCTGATTAACATTTATGTGGCCCTAAGTAACGGTTCTGTGGCCCTCAGTAACAATTCTGTGTCCCTGATTAACGTTTCTGTGGCACTAAGTAACGGTTCTGTGGCCCTCAGTAACAATTCTGTGTCCCTGAGTAACAATTCTGTGTCTGTCCGAGTAACAATTCTGTGGCCCTCAGTAACAGTTCTGTGGCCCTCAGTAACAATTCTGTGTCCCTGAGTAACAATTCTGTGGCCCTAAGTAACGGTTCTGTGGCCCTAAGTAACGGTTCTGTGGCCCTCAGTAACAATTCTGTGTCCCTGATTAACGTTTCTGTGGCCCCAAGTAACAATTCTGTGGCCCTCGGTAACAATTCTGTGGCCCTCGGTAACAATTCTGTGGCCCTCGGTAACAATTCTGTGGCCCTCGGTAACAATTCTGTGGCCCTCGGTAACAATTCTGTGGCCCTCGGTAACAATTCTGTGGCCCTCGGTAACAATTCTGTGGCCCTCGGTAACAATTCTGTGGCCCTCGGTAACAATTCTGTGGCCCTCAGTAACAATTCTGTGGCCCTCAGTAACAATTCTGTGGCCCTCAGTATAAATTCTGTGTCCCTGATTAACGTTTCTGTGTCCCTGATTAACGGTTCTGTGGCCCTAAGTAACGGTTCTGTGGCCCTAAGTAACGGTTCTGTGGCCCTCAGTAACAATTCTGTGGCCCTCAGTAACAATTCTGTGGCCCTCAGTAACAATTCTGTGGCCCTCAGTAACAATTCTGTGGCCCTCAGTAACAATTCTGTGGCCCTCAGTAACAATTCTGTGGCCCTCAGTAACAATTCTGTGGCCCTCAGTAACAATTCTGTGGCCCTCAAGAAACAATTCTGTGGCCCTCAAGAAACAATTCTGTGGCCCTCAAGAAACAATTCTGTGGCCCTCAAGAAACAATTCTGTGGCCCTCAAGAAACAATTCTGTGGCCCTCAAGAAACAATTCTGTGGCCCTCAAGAAACAATTCTGTGTCTGTCCGTGAGTAACAATTCTGTGGCCCTAAGTAACGGTTCTGTGGCCCTCAGTAACAATTCTGTGTCCCTGATTAACGGTTCTGTGGCCCTCAGTAACAATTCTGTGGCCCTCAGTAACAATTCTGTGTCTGTCCCTGAGTAACAATTCTGTGGCCCTAAGTAACGTTTCTGTGGCCCTAAGTAACAGTTCTGTGGCCCTCAGTAACAATTCTGTGTCTGTCCCTGAGTAACAATTCTGTGGCCCTAACTAACGTTTCTGTGGCCCTAAGTAACAATTCTCTGGCACTCAGTAACAATTCTGTCTGTCCCTGAGTAACAATTCTGTGGCCCTAATAACGTTTATGTGGCCCTAAGTAACAGTTCTGTGGCCCTCAGTAACAATTCTGTGTCTGTCCCTGAGTAACAATTCTGTGGCCCTAACTAACGTTTCTGTGGCTCTAAGTAACAATTCTCTGGCACTCAGTAACAATTCTGTCTGTCCCTGAGTAACAATTCTGTGGCCCTAATAACGTTTCTGTGGCCCTAAGTAACAGTTCTGTGGCCCTCAGTAACAATTCTGTGTCTGTCCCTGAGTAACAATTCTGTGGCCCTAACTAACGTTTCTGTGGTCCTAAGTAACAATTCTCTGGCACTCAGTAACAATTCTGTCTGTCCCTGATTAACAATTCTGTGGCCCTAATAACGTTTCTGTGGCCCGAAGTAACAGTTCTGTGGCCCGAAGTAACAGTTCTGTGGCCCGAAGTAACAGTTCTGTGGCCCGAAGTAACAGTTCTGTGGCCCGAAGTAACAGTTCTGTGTCTGACCCTGAGTAACAATTCTGTGGCCCTAACTAACGTTTCTGTGGCCCTAAGTAACAGTTCTGTGGCCCTCAGTAACAATTCTGTGTCTGTCCCTGAGTAACAATTCTGTGGCCCTAAGTAACGTTTCTGTGGCCCTAAGTAACAGTTCTGTGGCCCTAAGTAACAGTTCTGTGGCCCTAAGTAACAGTTCTGTGGCCCTAAGTAACAGTTCTGTGGCCCTAAGTAACAGTTCTGTGGCCCTAAGTAACAGTTCTGTGTCTGACCCTGAGTAACAATTCTGTGGCCCTAACTAACGTTTCTGTGGCCCTAACGTTTCTGTGGCCCTAAGTAACAATTCTCTGGCACTCAGTAACAATTCTGTCTGTCCCTGAGTAACAATTCTGTGGCCCTAACTAGCGTTTCTTTGGCCCTAAGTAACGATTCTGTGGCCCTCATTAACAATTCTGTGTCCCTGAGTAATGTTTCTCTGTCCCTAAGTAACGTTTCTCTGTCCCCAAGTAACGTTTCTGTGGCCCTAACTCTGTCCCTAATACAGAGCGGTCTGCCTCTCTTGAATGACTGGAGGCAAATGAAGAATTCTAAAATGGCCGCTATTTATAGCTCGACCATTACACAGTGCTGGCTGGCTGGCTGCTGATTGGCTAATGCAATCACGTCATTAAGGAATGCATTATGGGTCAGCGCGCCTTGTCTGCGCGCCTTCCCAGACATCCCCGCTCCGTCGCCGCACATGTCCGCCGCCATTTTAGGAAAAATTTCGATTCGCGCGTCCGAAGTAGGCTATTTTTCGGATTCGGCGCGAATCGAAAATTTTCCAATATTCGACTCGAATTCCACTTCGCCTACTTCGATTCGCTCATCTCTAGTCATATTATTGATGTACTGAAGGAGGACATCCACCTCTTGAGCAGAAAATGTTACTCTGGTTTGGATGAAGAATAACTCTAGAGGGCGATGTCTGAACCACCAAAAGTAACCGAGTTTTACCATAGAAGGCACCAGGCCTGGACTGGGGCAAAAAATAGGCCTGGACATTTTAGACTGAGCAGACATATTCACAGGGGGGAGGGGTCACAAGGGCATTCACGGGAGCAGTTGGTGATGGAATATTCACGGAGTCGGTCCTCCACACTGGAATATAAAGGGGCACTGTGATATAAATTAATTACAGTGCCCCTTTACAGCGCAGTCCCCTTTATATCACAGTGTCCCTTTACATTACAGTGCCCCTAGAGATCTAATCACAGTGCCCCCTATATATTCAAAAAGATGACCCAATCCACCAAAGAGACATCTTCATATGGCTAAGAAGGGATGTCTCTTTGCTGGACAGGGATGTCTTTTTGCTGGATGGGGATGTCCCTTCTTTGACTGGGCTGTCTCTTTGCTGGATTGTGATGTCTCTGTGCTGGACCCAACTGGGCAAAGAGACAGCCCAGTCCAGCAAAGAGACAGCCCCATCCAGCAAAGAGGCAGCCCCATCCAGCAAAGAGGCAGCCCCATCCACTGCCACTACAGACCTGTCACAGTGTCTTCAGTGCAGCGGCCGGCCAAGGAGGTGTCCCTGTGTCAGCGGTGCTTCCCGCTTGTCTTCAGGAAGCATCACTGCCACTCCTCCTGCCACATGCTTTGGGCATAGTCACACAGCAGGAGGTGAGCGCTGGACCTGGTCTCTATTAGCCTTGTATTAGGGGTTGAAAGGAACGAAATGGACCATGGCTGTTCTTTCTTCAGAAAGGTGCCTTTGTACACTGTTACACCAGCTCTTGAAGTTTCTCATTTTGGTGAAATAGTCTTGAGTCTTGAAATGTAACATGGGTCAAACTAGCCGAGAGAACTCACCTGAGCCTTGACCTCCTATGAAGAGGAAGGCCAAACTAACCATTGACAGCTCTTGAAATAGTGCTTAGGGATGCTGATTGGTATACAGAGCGGCTTGTCAAACAAGAGCATTAGGGCTCGTTTGCATGTGCAGATAACATAGCTGCTCCTCTGAAAAGTGATCCCATGTAGTCACTTTTCATAGGGCATTAAACAGGTAGTTTAGTATTGTCCACATCTTTGCAGTGGAGTGCAGTGCTGTAATGTGTTACTGCAATACACGTCAAGTATGTTAGCATGTGGCCATGCCATTATCTTCAACATAGAAGTGGCGGTTTCCTCCTCGATAGGGTATACATTTTGCAGCTGCTTTCTAATGAAAAACTTCATGCCACTATTGCCACTCCTCTTGAAACAACCTCTTCATCCTTCTATTCATTGGGGAGAGTGGAAGGCTGTGCCTTGAAAACGTGATGTTCTGACTTCGAAAGGCAGTCATCTGGGTCATCCTGTTCTGGGCCTGCTACCCTAATGAATGAATGGACCCAAGAGGCACTTGAACCCTGCTTAGCCTTTTCAAGGAGGATGATTGACCTTTTTCTATGTCTGGTGAAGCCAGGTGCAAGGCAAAAGTGAATGCCTTGGATAAAGGTGCCTCCAGAGCCAGGATTAAAGATGGCTATGATGGGCTTGGGGCCTCCTTGGTAAGGAGGGCTGTGGTATCCTGTACTGCTCTGCAGGGCTACATCCTTGACGTTGTGCCTAGAGTCTGCTGGCATAAGTGGTTGGAGAACTCAGAGGATCATTAACTATTTGTTCATGAAGGACCATGACTTGCTGACTCCCAGCCTCCTTTGTCCTTAGAGAGGTTTCAGTGGCAATATCAGACATGTTAGTCTGGTATTAGGTCCCCTCTACAGGCTCAGCACTCTCTATGCTTTGTCACCCTTAGAGCTCAGGGAAGCAGAGATGCCAACACTCACTGGGAACTTGTGTGCATCCTGGGTGAGACCCGCGTGGCTGGAAGAGCCACTGGACTCGTCATGCCATGGCAACACTATTTTAGCTTGACCTTAGGGCTGGTTCACACTATAGAAACGCAGTCTAGATGTGTTCCGGATGCATTTTTGCATACACATTTTTTATGCGTTTTTGCCACATTCCGGTGCATTTTTGATTCATCCCAGTGCGTTTTTATGTATTAGTGCATTTTTTCCCCTCTCTCTATTGCTTCAATTGAAATAGGGACACGTGCAGTCCAGTGTGCTTTTGGTGTGTTCCACCGCGTTGTAGTACAGTTCTGTGCAGAAAAAAATGCAGCCTGTTCTACTTCTTTTTCTACAGCTGGAACTGCAAGGACTGATGTGAACTATGACATTGACAACCATGTAACCTACTTTCTGAGCATTGCTGATGCAGAAAAAAAAGCAGCTGAAAAGCATGCAGTGTGAACTGGCCCTCTAAGCAAGCGTGAGCTGGGTTGTACTAGAAGATGAAGGCCACGCTCATAGAAAGGCCCTCTTTTTCCTCTTCTTACTTCCCACACTGATGGTCCCTACCTGAGCACATGGAGGTCTTCGTTATGTGGCAGAAGGCTCATGTTGGAGCAAGGATGTCAGCCCTGCGCAGAAAGTAAAATGAAAGACTCAGAGATAGAAGCAAACAGATCATAGACATGTGCCAGAATCATCTCCCTCTCCTCATTCATCTGCAGCATAAGCAAGGGAAAACAGAAGAGGTTTCCAGTACAAACCCACCTTGCACATGCGTAAGGCTGGACATGCCTTAAAGATGGTCGCCACAAGAGGCCCTCTGCACAGTGTATGGATGGATGCCATAGCCAGCCATGAGACCAGAAACAGCCACAAACCCTGGACCAGATCGTGTATACAAGCTGGCCACAAGTGAAAGGAAAAACTGCTGACAAAAGAAAAACCCTCAAATCACTATCACAAAGGAAAAATGACAAAATCTAATGAACGTAGAGGCAGGGGAGGAAGACAAAAAGGGATAGCATAAAGCTGTGGGAGAAAAGAAAAAGGCAGCACTAACTCCAGCACCATGATTCTGCTCAGGTGTGCAGAGAAACACACAGAGCATGGACTGAAGCTAACAAACACCAGCTCAGATGCAGCACATGAGGTTCTGACATCTCTGGTTAAAGAACTCCTCAGCCCCAAAAGACCACCAGAAGGGACTCCCCACCTTGTTGGTGCAGTCAGCAGCCTAAGATGCAGGACTCTGCCTGGGAGAGGCTGAATCTAGGCGGACTCCGACTCAGTCGGCAGGTAGGGAACTATTGCAATATCACAGTCTTGCAGGTGGAGATCTTGAGGACAAAAAGGAGAATGGGGGAGGTTGCTCTCAGTCAGACTTTTATAGATATACACAGGTGCTGTGGGTGGATATAGGGGCGGAGATATATCACATGCATGCTGCCATATTGGTGTCAGGAAAGTATTGTAGCCAGGTACAATCAACATAAAGATGTGTATTGGTCCCAAATCTCTTCTAAAAAGATTCTGGTGTGACATGACCCTTGGAACATAGATTATAGGTCACCATCATGACTAAGACCCAGGAAGGGGTTGAAACATGTCAAACCTGCTCTGTATTGGATTCCACTTTTATGTCTTGATCAATGCTTAATAAAGATTCCACAGATTTTTAACTTCCTTGTTGCCGGACCTTTTTCTATTCTGACTTGTGCACCAGCAGAACATAGACTGTTTGTCACCAGAAGACCATAGCCCACAGGTCATCATCAGACCATAAACCACAGGCCACCATCAGACCCTAGGTCACTATTAGACCATAATTCATAGACCACTGTCCGCTCAAAGACTACAGGCCACCATTGGACTATAGGCAACTGTTGTATCAGAAATTATATGCCATTTTTACATCATGCACCATATTCCATAGCTAGCCCTCATGCATAGGTCACTATTAAGCCATTAATTACCATTATTCTGCACACCAAAAACCACCATTATAAGTTGGATCATAGGCCACCAGTTTATCAAAATTCTCTAACTGGTTGAACTGTTTCTTTTCCAGATGTTGGGCCTTTAATGGCAACATGGCATACTGGTGGGTAATCCACAGCCCCATCCTGCTGGCTTCTGTGGTGAGTTGGTCAGATATGCACAAGACTTGTAGTACCGCTCCAAGCTGAAAGATTTCCTTGCTGGTCATATAGTTGAGGGAGCAAGCATCTCCCTCAATGTACCATTCCGAAATTTGGGTCCAACATGAAAGAGAGGATACGTCGCCACTCAACCGACCTGGTGCTTAGGTAGTATAAGTGTATGTGGCCTCAGCCAATGAGGCTCCAGTGTGGCTGGAGTGGTATTGGCTGAGGCTACATACACTTACACTACCTAAGCAACGTGTCAGTTGAGTGGTGACATCCTCTTTTTCAAGTTGGTCACATTTACTAGAGATGCTTTTCAACCATTGTACTCCACAAATCTAATGTACTGAGTAGGAGCTCGATTTGATTTGACAGTTTTTTGCGCCTATTTGATAATAGTTAACCCAAATAATGTGTATCATGACATCTTATTGTCTTAGATCTGCTCACCCATTCAGTTTAAAATAGAAATGAAAGGCATAGCATTAAACAAAATTATAAATATCCTTTTTTTTATATGTGATCACATACCCTCTGTTATCAGCTGTATAAAGAGCTTAGAGAGATGGGGCAGGAGAAGTGGCAGCACATTGATCTTCCCAGAGAATGGCAGTATGGGGGGGGGGGTAGTGTGTCAGCAGAAGTCTGACCATTGGAGGACCATTGGAGGAGTGTTCAGTACAGTTAGAGAACTGACCATGCTGTGCTCTCATGCCTAGTGCAGTCAGTTCTTAATAGGAAAGCAGAGGGATTGACAGGAACATCAGGGACTTCACACAAAGGGAGCAGACGTGCCTGGCCATTAAGTGGGCGCTGGACTCACTACGCTATTTCTTCTCGGTAGGAAGCTTCGCCTGGTGTCAGACCATGCCCCATTGACCTGAATGAGACAGAATAAATACACAAATGCCAGAGTTACCAGATTATTTTTTGGCATTGCATTTGTAGTTGAACACAGACCAGGAAAGCAAAGCCAAAATGGGGACACTCTCTCTAGGGTACACTGTAGGGTGTCCCACATTGCCTCAGACACCTCCGCGCCAAGGCAGAGGGAGAGGATATGCACAGGACACCAGAAATCTGTCCTGGATGACAGATACATTTCCCGATACTTGGAATGTGGTCTCGTTAAGGGTGACAATTGCAGAGACATTGCAGTACTCTCTAGATGGTTACATTTGTATTAGAGTCCTACCAGGACTTTGATCCCAAAGGGGTTAAGTCCCAGGTGAGTTAGGCTTGAATGGCAGCAGAGGGAAATCAACAGGTGTGTCAGGGAAGAGAATGGGAGAGAGACTGTGTGGCAAGTGGGAGTTCTCAGACACGGGCTGCTGACCCTTCAATGTGGCTTTGCCTGGCACCCTTACTATGGAAGAGTCTAACCCTTGAATGGGACCAAAGATTACCGGTGAGCTTGTGGTTTAGCTTCTGATACCAGATGTTGGACTGTTTATAGACTTTGGCTGAAGCAAGCTGTCTTTTTGTTTACCTGTGATCCAAATAAATGAACTGTTTTGCATTCACCAAACTGTCTGGCAGTCATTCCAGAGCTACCCCAGATTACAATATATATATAGTGACATTATGAAAGGGAAGGTGATCGATGGAGGCTAAGGCCCTGATTTACTGAGAATCGAATCTACCAGCAGATGCTGAAGATGCAGGCAGACTCAACTCAATCAATTTAGACCTTTCTGTGTTCAGAAAAGTACCAAGCAAGCTGACTGAAAAGTGCCTATCTTATAGATATGGTTCTGTTTGTAAATACGAAATCAGCTTAGGCGCATTTCTAGGAGCAATGTTGAATATGGTCACTAGGGCTTTGTCCCATTTGCGTGCCAGCTAAGTAAATGCCACTGTGTTTTTTAAATAACTTTTTCTCTGTATTTGTTGAGATTGTTGAATCTATTATGTCTATCTATGTTCTTGCTTTTTTTTTCCTCCAAAAATGATGGGACAACGTATGCATTTCCTAATGAATGCTACAAAGTCATACATCCTATTTTCAAATGTCAAACATTTTCAAACTTATTTCTCAAATAATTTGAATGTCCAGTTCTAATTTCCCAATATAATTATATATTTTCATTCTCTTTAATCATGTAACTATTCTACATTCCAGCTCAGTCTGTCTGTTACAGTGGCCTAGTGGTTAGCACTCAGGGCTTGCAGCACTTGGGTCAGGGGTTCTAATCCCAGTCATGGCTGCACCTGTCTGGAGTTTGCATGCTTTCTCTGTGTGGGTATGTTTCTGCCAACACTCCAAAGACATGCTGTTAGGTTCATTGGGCCAAGTATATGTCTGAGTTTCTGGCCTTAGATTGTAAGCTCCTTGACATTACAAACTATTTTGAAGGCCTGAAATATGGAGGTCAATTTCCAGGATTCTGTCAGTGCCAGGAATATTGATCAATCAATTAAGATTCTGGCTACTGAAAATAAAGTGGAGAGGGAGTGAATCTTACCTGCGTCCTGTTCTTCTGACAAGTTTGAAGCTTTCAATTTTCCTTCTGTTTGTATTTCATTACAACTTTGTTTCTTTCCTCTTAAATCTCTCTCCTTATACAACTTGACCCCCTACCCCCCCCCCCCCCCCCCCCGTCATCACCTGTTCCATCTGCAAATCTATGTATCACCGCCCCACTCTTTTTATTTAACTATTTATTTCCTGATCTTGTTAATGTGTCTCATTTCCTATCACCTCCAGCTCAGATCTGGTATTATTATATGATTCCTGATTGTATCTCACCACTAGTCTGATTGAATTCACAATTCCTGCTCAGTCCCGTTCCTTTACCTATAATAACCTTTAAGGCCAGTTCACACCAAATGCATTTCAGTTGCTTTTTCTGCATGCAAAACACACAAAAAGAAGGTTATATGGTTGTCTATGTCATAGTTCACATCAGTGCTTGAGGTTCCAGTGCGTTGCAGGTGCTGCCAAAAAAGTCAAACAGGCTGCATTGTTAATGCATAGAACTGTACTGGAACGCGGTAAAACGCCCTGGAACGCACTAAAACGCACATGTCCCTAATTAAATTGAAGAAAAATAGAGGGGAATAAATTAACTGGAATGCATAAAAAAATGCACTGGAACTCGTTGAAAATGCATCCAAAATGTACTGGAACACGCTAAATGCATAAAAAAAAGTACATGCAAAAATGCATCTGGAACACATCTAGACTGTTTCTATAGTGTGAACTGACCTTAGGACTTGTTCACACAATTTGTGGTGCAGAAACATATGCAAGAGCACACATTTTCCTGCACAGCAAAGAAATGCAATTCCCTTTGCAGATTTGCGCGGGTACCATGATGCAAACTTAATTGCACCTCCACACGTCTAGTAAACACAGATGCATTCAACACATGGCACCACACTACTGTGCGGTTAGGTGCAACTCACTTTTAAAATAATATGCCTGCAGTATTTTTGCATGTTCCCACACGTTAGGCAGCCCATTGAAATTAATGGGCTGGGGAACAAAAAAAGTAAAAAATGCTCCATTCACACAGGTCGTCTGGCATGCACAGCATGAATGAGGGGTTTGTTCATGTGGCTGGAGCCACCTGTTACACTATGGGGACACAGCAGCTGTATGAACACAGGTTATCATCTGACAGGTGTGCAGGCATGGGGAAGTGGCCCTGAATGCTCACTGTCTGTGTTCAGGGCTGTACACCTGCACCCATATGCCTGTCAAATTAGGACCTGCAGCATTTCCATAATGTGACATAGGTTGCCTGCAAACGGCGACAGCCACAAAAACAAACCACTGATTCACGCTCTGCAGGCCACAGCACCCATGTGAATGAGCCCCAAGACCTCAATTACACACACAGCTTTATTTATGAACTCAGTACAGTTTTATCATTTAGATTTCACAGGAATATGGTTGGCATTGTGTCCATTAATAACGTTTTTACTGTATTTTTACCATAAATATAATTTGGATATTTTCTCTGGTGGTGGTAGGGGGCTGTCAGGTATGCTGTACAGTGGATATCTAATAGTGGCCCTGGGTGTATGCTTGTGTCTGTGCCAGCTGTATGAATATCAATAATCAGTAAACTCAAAAAATCTCTTAACAAAGTGAAATAAATAAAATACAATTAAATAAATCCCCTAGATGCACAAAAAGTCACACCTTCTCCCCAGAAAGTCTAAAGTCAAAAACCTCCTCAGCGTTTGTGAATCTTCAAAATATCATACATAAACTTGATCCATCTCCAAAAAACAATTCTTATGTGTCCACGTGTACCTCAAAAAAAGAACAAATAGCTACATATAGTGCATTATCCTCAAAAATGTATATATAGCAAAATCAATTAGCAATGTGCACTTATGATCAAAAATAAGAAATCACCCAGTGAATGAAATATTCTCACCCTAAAAAATACTTTATATAGCTTTACATCCCATTCCCCATAAAGATCCACTCACGCCGATCCTACGGATGCATCATCATCCTTATAAAGGGTACTTCTGAAAAAAACGCATCATAGTATATCTTTTAAACATGAGGTAAGTGCTCCACTCTTCAACACCACTTAGGGAAATGAAAAAAATCACTCTCCACCACCTTCCAAACCATGCACCTTACCCGACTACAGATGTCCAATAGCATAAATAGATGTGAGATGGCTTCTCTTAATCCATACTGATCCAATCTCCAATCTCAATAAGCATCATATCATAGTTCAAAATAGATAGAGAGACCATATAGTGTAGTAAATTATATAAATGGTTTATTTTATTAAAAATGTGCTTACAAGAAGAAAACTCTCAAATCGCATTTATCCTCAATGACAAACCAGGGGCGGACTGACCATTTGGAAACTCGGGCACTTCCCGAGGGCCCAGGGTCAGTAGGGGGACCCATGAGATGCCCCTGGTACCTTTTTCATAGGCTTTTTTGAGTTTGGGCAAGGACGCAGGTGCCCCATGATCCCCTAATCCCCGGGGGCCCCATGAGTTGTCAGTCCGCCCCTGAGTGTAATATCCATCCAATACAGCACAGGCTCGCTCTCCCCCCCCCCCCTTTCCTGACCTGCCGGGCTGCATGCTCGGATAAGGGTCTGGTATGGAGTTAGGGGGGACCCCACGCCATTTTTTTTATTTTTTTTTTATTTAATTGCCGACCTTTCCAAAAAACAAACCAGGTGAAAACGCACAGGTGTGAACATATCCCATAGGAAATCATGTTAAATGACTGCACTGTGTTTCTGCAAAGTGCTACAGAAAACACTCAGGTGTGAGTTTAGGGTTAGCCAGGTACTGTTTCTTTTTAAAAGCCTTACTAGGGGATAAGTACATACCTAATGGGGGCTCTTTTTCCTACAATGTTCTCACCAATTTTCACAATTTCAGAATAAACAGAATCAAAATACAAAGTACCTTGTATGATTCTTTTTATATTCTCATGATGTTCAGTGACACATACAGTGGGAAAATAATGATTTGATCCCCTGCAGATTTTGTAAGTTTGCCCACTTACAAAGAAATGAGGGGTCTATAATTTTTATCATAGATCTATTTTAAACGACAGAGACAGCATGTCAACCGAAAATAAAAAAAGAAACACATGATACGAATGTTATCAACTGAGTTGCAGTTCAGTGAGTAAAATAATTATTTGATCCCCAAGCAAACCATGACTTAGTACTTGGTGGAGAAACTGTTGTTGATAAGTACAGAGGTCAGACGTTTTTTGTAGTTGGTTACCAGGTCGGCACACATCTCAGGAGGGATTTTGGTCCACTCTTCTTTATAGATCTTCTCTAAATCTTTAAGTTTTCTTGGCTGTTAAATAGTCCCACTCCAAAAAATATTGGTGAGTAGAATGAAACTGAAAGTCCTTAATCCAAAACCCTTGACCAGTGTTCACACCTGTTTGTGCTAGAATCACATACCGCACTCACCAGATATTGGTGAAGAAAACACCTTATGTAAGGGATCAGGAATCCTAGATCCCCTCAACTCAGCCTCCAAACACCAGGTCAAGATGGAAATCCCCCAATGCAGGTAAAGACGTATGCCTCAGAATCCCAAACTGTAGTTTTAATCAGCCTCCAACCTCCAGGACCACCAGAGATCACTCGCCATAGGAAGATGATTGGTACAGAGGAAAAAATGTATATAGTGTAATACTGCAAGACTCAAACAGGATGAATGCAAATACCAAACCACTCCCATCTTAAAAGAATGTAATCAGCATTTATTATTTATCTGGAGCCAAACCGCCACATCACCAGGGTAAAGATCTCACAGTCAGAGATACATGACAGCATGTTAGAATCCGCCCTCTAGCAAGATGGCCCCTGAGAGCGCCACACGCTGGCGTGCACTCCACTTACTGGAAGTGATGTGGTACGTTGGACTGTGAAGCCGGAAATGAGCCAACGCGTTTTGCCCCACCTCCAGGGCGTTTTCAAAGACAATGATATTCCGGTCCTCACCCTTAATATAGTAAGTTTGAGATCCTCCCCTTTATACTGGGTTGGTCAGATACCATTAACAAAACGATTCAGCTGTCAGCTATTTCTTATGCGGGATCCTTTTAAAATACTTATCACATACGTCGAATGAAATTCCAAGATGACATTACTAATTTACCAGCAATGCAAAAAATATCATTATTATTAAGCCTCACTCGATAACAACAATGCTCATTACAAATAACCACAATTTAAAACTACAATTTTAATGAAAAACAAGAAATAAAATTATATATCTTCCTAAATATATATTACCCCCAAAAACATTATATAAAAAAATTAAATAATAATATAAAAAGAAAATTTTTTTTAAAGAAAAATAAAAAAATAAATAAAAATAAAAACCAAAATAAAAAATAAAAATATAAATATAAAACTAATACTCAAAACACCATAAATATTTGCAGAACCAGATAAGACTCTACCAATTGGAAAGGAAACAATGTATATCAATGTCCACATTTAACCCTCTAGGTGCCAAAGTACCTAACTGATAGATACATTTTGTTTCATTCTGTGACACAGACTTAACCAAATTGCGACCACGCCATGGGGCTCTAATTTTGCCTATGCCACAGAACACCAACGAAGATGGATCTCTATTATGAAATAACCTATAATGGTGAGATAGGCTATGATATTTAAAACCCTTTTTTATATTTCTGAGATGTTCTCCCAATCTCGTAGATAGCTTTCTTGTGGCTAATATGATCAGGCTAACCTTTATGATCAGGGAAAATTATGTACCCTTACTCATTTTAAAGAGGTTTACAGAAATGCGTACATCCCCAATCACAGCTACCATTATAGGAGTTGGTTGAATGCCATTCCTAAAAGCCAACTAATTTGAATTAAACGTAATTGTGATGATAATAGGGATTTTGAAATACAGTCAGAAATGGTGTTACAAAGATTTGAAGAAAAAGGTTATAAGAGAGAGAATCTAATTGATGCATTAAAACAAGTGAATAAGATGAATAGAGATGATTTATTGTGTAAAAAAAGTAGGAAAAATGATAACTGTGATCTAGTCTTCATCACTGGGTTTTCTAAACAATATAAATTAATTGAAAAAATTATCAGTAATCACTGGCCTATATTAATGAGAGATGATTCACTAAAGAATTTATTGCCTAAGAAACCAAAATTCATTTATAGGAAACAACCAACCCTTGAAAAAGTTTACTTTTTTAGATAGAGTGTGGGAGGTGCTTAGCATGTAGGATATGATAAAAGCATGTAGGCAATAAAAATAAGAAATACACGCATTTTCAGTCCCGTGCTAATGGGATGTCCCATATGATTGGAGAATTTATTTCATGTGAAAGTACACACGTAACGTATCTATTAGAATGTCCATGTCATCTCCAGTATATAGGGAGAACCACAAGTAAGCTAGCTATGAGATTGGGAGAACATATCAGAAATATAAAAAAGGGTTTTAAATATCATAACCTATCTCACCATTATAGGTTATTTCATAATAGAGATCCATCTTCGTTGGTGTTCTGTGGCATAGACAAAATTAGAGCCCCATGGCGTGGTTGCAATTTGGTTAAGTCTGTGTCACAGAATGAAACAAAATGGATCTATCAGTTAGGTACTTTGGCTCCTAGAGGGTTAAATGTGGACATTTATATAAATTTTTTCCTTTCCAGATGGTAGAGTCTTATCTGGTTTTGCAAATATTTATGGTGTTTTGAGTATTATTTTTATATTTATATTTTTATTTTTTATTTTTATTTTAAAATTTTCTTTTTATGTTTTTATTAAAAAAAAATGTATTTAGTTTTTGTGGGGGTAATATATATTTAGAAAGATATATACCGTATTTGCCGGCGTATAAGATGACTTTTTGACCCTTGAAAATCTTCTCAAAAGTCGGGGGTCATCTTATACGCCGGTACACATGTTTAGGGGGGCTGCGGCATTAAGTACAGGGGTGGGCAGGGGCTGATGTCTCTTACCTGGATCCAGTCCCACGACGATCCGGTCCAGGAAGCGCGGCGTCTCCTTCAGTTCGGCCACTGGATGTTCGTGCGGCTGCTCGGCTCCGCCTCCTCACCGGTGATTGGCCGCCAGAACTGTAGCTCAGGAAAGGCACACAGGCGGCCAATCACCGGCAAGGGGGCGGAGCCGAGCGGCCCCGCAAAAATTGAGTGCCGGAGCAGCAGGTAAGTGTTCTGTGTAGAGGTGCTGCTGCAACCACATATGCTGGCTGCAGCAGCACCATACGAGAACAGGGTCAGCAAGTCTCAGTGGGAGGAATAGTGCCCCATCATTGGTGTCACTGATACCAATGATGGGGCACTATTCCTCCCACTGACACCAACGATGGGGCACTATTCCTCCCCCCCACTGACACCAATGATGGGGCACTATTCCCCCCCCCACTGACACCAATGATGGGGCACTATTCCTCCCCCCCACTGACACCAATGATGGGGCACTATTCCCCCCCCCCCACTGACACCAACGATGGGGCACTATTCCACCCCCCACTGACACCAATGATGGGGCACTATTCCACCCCTCACTGACACCAATGATGGGACACCATTCCTCCCACTGACATCAATGATGGGGCACTATTCCTCCCACTGACACCAATGATGGGGCACTATTCCTGCCACTGATACCAATGATGGGGCACCATTCCTGCCACTGATACCAATGATGGGGCACCATTCCTGCCACTGATACCAATGATGGGGCACTATTCCTGCCACTGATACCAATGATGGGGCACTATTCCTCCCACTGACACCAATGATGGGGCACTGTTCCTCCCACTGACACCAATGATGGAGCACTATTCCTCCACTGATACCAATGATAGGGCACTATTCCTGCCACTAATACCAATGATGGGGCACTATTCCTCCCACTGACATCAATGATGGGGCACTATTCCTCCCACTGACATCAATGATGGGGCACTATTCCTCCCACTGACATCAATGATGGGGCACTATTCCTCCCACTGATACCAATGATGGGGCACTATTCCTCCCACTGACATCAATGATGGGGCACTATTCCTCCCACTGACATCAATGATGGGGCACTATTCCTCCCACTGGTGTGCATTGGAAGAGGGGTAGTCTTATACGGCGAGTATAGCCCAAACACTACATTTTAGCAGGAAAAGTAGGGGGGTCGTCTTATACGCCGGCAAATACGGTATATAATTTTATTTCTTGTTTTTCATTAAAATTTTAGTTTTAAATTGTGGTTATTTGTAATGAGCATTGTTGTTATCGAGTGAGGCTTAATAATAATGATATTTTTGCATTACTAGTAAATTAGTAGATGTCATCTTGGAATTTCAATCGACGTATGTGATATGTATTGTAAAAGGATCCCGCATAAGAAATACCTGGCAGCTGAATCTTTTTTTAATGGTATCTGACCAATCCGATATAAAGGGGGAGGATCTCAAACTTACTTTATTAAGAGTGAGGACCGGAATATCGTTGTCTGTGAAAACGCCCTGGAGGAGGTGTTGGCTCATTTCCGGCTTTGCCGTCCAACGTACCACGTCACTTCCGGTGAGTGGAGCGCATGCCAGCATGCAGTGCTCACAGGGGCCATCTTGCTAGAGGGCGGATTCTAACATGCTGTCATGTATCGCTGACTGTGAGATCTTTACCCTGGTGATGTGGCGGTTTGGCTCCAGATAAATAATAAATACTGATTACATTCTTTAAAGATGGGAGTGGTTTGGTATTTGCATTCATCCTGTTTGAGTCTTGCAGTATGTCAGGGCAGGGCTGTGGAACTGGTAGGCCTAGTGGCAGGGTAACGCACTGACTGACGACAACCACCACCAACAGACCGAAGTCCCTCAGGGCGCAGAGTCTAAGTCCCAGGCTGCCCTTCACCAGGGCCCCTGATGGTGGGGATGGACTTGACGCAGCCAGGAACCAGGTCGCGGCCCCCAAGACACCCCGGCTGCGGTAATGGCCACCACCAATGCCGTGTAGCTGGTAGGAATGACAATAGCGTAGTCAGGCAGGCCGGGTCGACAACAATGGGACAAAACAGTACAGAACAGTAGACAAGAATCACAGGTCACGGGCCGGGTGCAGCAACGGAAGGTCAGATCAAAGGAAAACACAGAGAAGGGTCTAGTCACAAGCCGAGTCAGATACCAGAAGAGTCACGAGAGTATACACAGAGCTGTAGCAACACAAAGACACAAGACACAAGTGCAAATAGCATGTGCGGATCACAGGCTTATATGTACTCAGCCACACCCCTCTGGGGGATGGACCTCAGAGACCTGAAGGCATAAAAGACTCCCACCATGCTCTGCAGAAATCCAAGATGGACGCCAGTACATGAAGCTGCACAATCTCTGGGAAAAGGTAGGACCTTGACACAGTATTACACTATATACATTTTTTCCTCTGTACCAATCATCTTCCTATGGTGAGTGATCTTTGGTTGTCCTGGAGGTTGGAGGCTAATTAAAACTACAGTTTGGGATTCTGAGGCATACATCTTTACCTGCATTGGGGGATTTCCATCTTGACCTGGTGTTTGGAGACTGAGTTGAGGGGATCTAGGATTCCTGAGCCCATATATAAGGCATTTTCTTCACCAATATCTGGTGAGTGCGGTATGTGATTCTAGCACAAACGGGTGTGAACACTGGTCAAGGGTTTTGGATTAAGGACTTTCAGTTTCATTCTACTCACCAATATTTTTTGTAGTGGGACCATTTAACAGCCAAGAAAACTTAAGGCTTTAGAGAAGATCTGTAAAGAAGAGTGGACCAAAATCCCTCCTGAGATGTGTGCCGACCTGGTAACCAACTACAAGAAACGTCTCACCTCTGTGCTTATCAACAACAGTTTCTCCACCAAGTACTAAGTCATGGTTTGCTCGGGGATCAAATACTTATTTTACTCACTGAACTGCAACTCAATTGATAACATTCGTATCATGTGTTTTTTCTGGATTTTCGGTTGATATGCTGTCTCTGTCATTTAAAATAGATCTATGCTAAAAATTATAGACCCCTCATTTCTTTGTAAGTGGGCAAACTTATCAAATCTGCAGGGGGTCAAATCATTATTTTCCCCCTGTATTGGCTGGTCAATGTTCTTTATCTCTTTGATTCTTTTCTATCAATTCCTGTCAACTCTTATTAAAAAATATCTTCCATATAACCTCTTTATATAAAACAATGTCGTTGTTGATTTGCAGCCTCTTAAAACCTCTGCAGAAAAACTATGGCAGCAATATAAAGAAAGAGGTTATAAAGACGATACTTATTATGAATAGAACTTTAAATATTTCTATGAGTAAGGATAGAGAGGTTATGGATGATAGAGAAAAATCAAAGAGATGAAAGGAACCATGGCCATAAGAACACTTGGGAGGAAACATTCCGTACAATGATACTTATTGCAGCAGGTTGTCATGAATGTGGAATTAACCTCCTCAATACTGGACAACTGTCACACTTTAACGCTGGGTTCACCTTTGCCCTCAGGCTGCAGGATGGTTGTGGGTGCAAGAATCGCACCTGTTCCCACACCCGCAACCATATGCAGCCGCATCACGCTGCTCTTCCGAAACACGTGGGGCTCTTTCTGAATGGCACCCCTATGCATTTCAGCACACAGCAGGATCGCGGTTTGACTGGTGTGGCGGTGATCAGGGATACTGACCGGTGACGGAAGGAAACAAAATCTATTAATAACAATAATAATGTTTTTCTTTTTCTTTTTTTTTATTTTACAGTTTTTTTTTACAAACCGTTACCAGAGAGGTGCAGTGTTACCATAGTGACACTGTACTATTCTGAGGAGGTGATCAGGATTTTTTTTTTGTGCACTGATTGCTTATAACAGTGTTGATCACTGTTATTGATTTAGTAGTGGACCTAATTGTCCATTGCTTATCTGTTCCTGTCCTAAATTATGATGCTGGCCAGCTTTTGGAATGTGCGCACATGAAGAAACTCACACTGACACGTTTGGTCTGTGAAAACTTCTCTCTAATTTATTGAAATGAAACCGTGAGTTTATATATGAAAAATGATGCGAACATCACGTGATAACAGCATAAGCATTATATTAGTCTTTGATTGGTCACTTTACACGAAAACAATCTCCGTCATGGTATAGGTGTGATCTTCTTCAGTCTTATCTTAAAAAGAGAAAAACATTCTTTTGTCTTCCAAATCACACAATGGGAGGGGGTCTGTTCCTGTGAGCAAATATTTCTTAAGCAAGGATTTCTTAAAGTACCACAAAGCCCAGCAGGCAGAAAATATTCACACAACATATATATATTCATGCTAAACATTTATAAATATGTGGAAAGAAAGTGTATTAAAGTATAAAAGTAAATATGTAAAAAGATGTGTATAAAAAAGTGTATATATATATTCAATAGGAAACGAAATAGACATTTTACCAAATCCATCACATTATAAGCAATTATTTTTTGAATGGCATTCATTCATTCATAGGGTGTACTATTGTGACAGCTATGATTGGTCACAGCTATCACATTGTACAGTTGCGATGTGATTGGCCCTGTATGTACCATGTGATCACTGTGACCAATCACAAAGATCATCACAATAGTACACAATGAATGGCTATGAATGAAAGCAGGTCATTGTGTAAAACTGTCATGTGTTTGCTGCGATTGTACTGGCTGGCCCAGTACAATGATGTCATCCACTGTGTCTGGTGGACAAATCAAGCTGCAGCAGAGCCGCTAGAGCACAAAGGAAGCACGCTTCTGGGAAGACGTTTTATGATGTCCACCCAGGATGGGAAAGCTCCTGCTCAGCCGTCATTCTGCTATAGGCTGGACAGGAAGCAGTTAAACCCAAAACCAAAAATTAAAAATATTGCAGCATATCAATCCTTAGATGTGGTGGTGGATGCATTCATTTTTTTCTTTCTTTTTTCTTCTTCTTATTTTTTTTGTTTAAGGCTTTTCCCGTTTCACCTGGTGATCTGACCAGTAACACACATCCTGTAATAGAGTGACTACTCTCTGGATGAAGGAGCACAGGTGGTACAGCAGAGACCAGCATTGTCAGTCTGGGAGGGAGGGGAGAGAGTGTTGGATGTACTAGCAGATTTACACACTTACACATTGAAGCCAAACTCCAGGTCACACTTATAATTAGTTACAGCAAACTGTTTATTTCTTTTGAGTTTAAATATTTTAGATAAACAAATAAAAGCTGATCATTATAAGCACCCCTGTCAGTGGTAAATGGTTTGTCTCATCTCTATAACTGATACATCTGGAAAAGAACTTGTTTTGAAAACCAACAGATTTAATGGGCAGATCACCAGATGAAAATAGAAGAAAGAAAGTCTAAAAAAGAAAACTAATGCAGCTATCACATCCAAGAATTGGTAAGCTGCAATATAATGAATGTTTTCTTTTGGGTTTAATACCACTGACTCGTTTGGACTAGTGGGCTCATTCCTGGCCTTTAAAATGACAGCCAAGAGTTGCTCTGTAAATACAGATTTTGTCACATTAAAAAAGAAAAGTCTTAGTTTAATTTGTAAATAACTGACATGCTTTTGTATCAAAATCATATTTTAGTATAATTTTAAACAGAATTAATTACATAATTAAATTTCCTATGTGATATAAGTATGTGTGTGTGTATGTATGCAACAGGCCACTGGTGTGAATGTCTCTGACCAAACAATCAGAAACAGACTTCATGAGGGTGGCCTGAGGGCCCGATGTCCTCTAGTGGGCCCTGTTCTCACTGCCTGGCACCATAGAGCTGGATTGGCATTTGCCATTGAACACCAGAATTGGCAGGTCCACCACTGGCACTCTGTGCTTTTCACAGATGTGAGCAGGTTCACCCTGAGCACATGTGACAGATGTGAAAGGGTCTGGAGAAGCCGTGGAGAACGTTCTGCTGCCTGTAACATGGTTCAGCATGACCGTTTTGGTGGTGGGTCAGTGATGGTCTGGGGAGGCATATCCATGGAGGAACCCACAGACCTCTACAGGCTAGACCATGGCACCCTGACTGCCATTAGGTATGGGGATGAAATCCTTGGACCCATTGTCAGACCCTACACTGGTGCAGTGGGTCCTGGGTTCCTCCTGGTGCAGTGGGTGCTGGGTTCCTCCTGGTGCAGTGGGTCCTGGGTTCCTGCTGGTGCTGGACAATGCCTGGCCTCATGTGGCAAGAGTATACAGGCAGTTCATGGAGGATGAAGGAATTGATATCATTGAATGGCCCCCACGCTCACCTGACAGAACACCTCTGGGATGTCATCTTTCGGTCCTTCCAACGCCACCAGGTTGCACCTCAGACTGTCCAGGAACTCAGTGATGCCCTGGTCCAGATCTGGGAGGATATCCCCCAGGACACCACCCATGGTCTCATTAGGAGCATGCCCCAATGTTGTCAGGCATGCATACAAGCATATGGGGGCCAAACAAACCACTGAGGACCATTCTGAGATGCTGCAATAACATTTCAGCCAAATGGACTCGCCTGCTGCATCATTTTTTCACTTTGATGTTTGGGGTGTCCTTTGAATTCAGTCCTCTGTAGGTCGATCATTTTCATTTCCATCAAACAATGGGGCGTCTTTACGTTCCGAACACATTAACCTGTCCATGTCAGTATAGAGATCCAGCAGGAGACTTCTCCCCATTGAGATCTGATGAGTTTTCATAGTGTTCCTTTAATGTTTTTGAGGTGTGTATGTAATATATAGCACTGTGACTTGTGTGAAACGCATTGAACTGAACTTTCAATTGAGAGCTATTTTAATAAAGGATTAGGACACTTTTACATCTCAGTGTGCATTGTTCATGTATCTGGTATAACTGTTTTGGTTAAGATGATCGGACCCAACACCTAAGATAACTATGGAGAGTGGAGTCTAATCTTGACTATAGAGACGTGTACAGTGTTTCATCAGCATACATAATGGAGGCACGTTACTCTTTTACAGTGGTGACTGTGCAGTGAAATGGACAATGTGCTTTAATAGTGCATTTTTAATATTGCCATGTGTTAAGATTTTCTGTTTCCTTTTCAGGTCAACCTTCTGATCTTTTTAAGGATCCTGAAGGTGATATCTTCAAAACTGAAACACCCTCAGAGAGGATGTGTTGACTGCAAGCAAAGGTGAGACCTATCAGCTTATTCCCTTAGGCTCTGTCTTCACCAATGCAACTTTAAAGTGGTGCGACTTTAACCTCTGACTGTTCTTTGTGACTTGCTGCCACTTTAGATGACTTTATACAGTCATACAGCTCAATGTAAGTTGCACAATGCAAGAGCCTTTTTTTTTTAAACTCGCTGCAGCTTGAGTTGCAGCTATTAGAACGGGGCCATAGACATACATTGAATGTGACTTGTTATGGGACTTCGAAATGGCAAGTTGCATTACAAGTTGCATTGGTGTGAACCAGGGCTTAGGAACCATAGCAGTTTCATGATTTCTGCAAGACAATGATTTGCCCATAGTTTCCAGTAATGTACAAACCTTACTTGTTGAAGTATGGACATAACAAAATATTATGTCTTTGCATGTGCTCTCCAAAAGAGGACAAAGCACAGAATGAAGTAGAAGCAAGGAGATCCTTGCACTGCAGGTTTTCAGGTACAGCTTCCTCTCCAGCAAGGAGAAGCATGAACCATCCAACTCCAAATCTGAGGTTAGCAGTCAGTCAACAGTGCCTTAGATCTAACACTGCAGATATATAGCTATGAGGCTCAGGAAGTGACTTGGTATATTTCAGGAGGAAAGAGGCGGCAGCAGATCTTTCTGAGCCAGGGCTACATTTGTATAATGGCAATGTAGAGGGAAAATTGAGCGTGTGTGTGTATAGCACTATATTGGGCCGCCTGCCTTTCCACACACATGACCTTTAATGACCCACCAGTCTTAGTCTGTAGGGTTCAATATTGAGTTGGCCCATCCTTTGCAGCTATACCAGCTTCAGCTCTTCTGGGAAGCCCGTCCACAAGGTTTAGGAGGGTGTCTATGGGAAGGTTGGACCATTCTTCCAGAAGCACATTTGTCAGGTCAGGCACTGATGTCGGGGGAGGAGGCCTGGCTCACAGTCTCCACTCTAATTCATCCCAAAGGTCAGGACTCTGTGCAGGCCAGTCAAGTTCCTCCACCTACAACTCACTCATCCATGTCTTTATGGACCTTGCTTTGTGCACTGGTGCGCAGTCATGTTGGAACAGGAAGAGGCCATCCCCAAACTCTTCCCACAAAGTTGGGAGCATGAAATTGTCCAAAATGTCTTGGTATGCTGACACTTTAAGAGTTCCCTGCACTGTAACTAGGGGGCCAAACCCAACCCCTGAAGAACAACCCCACACCGGATCCACCCCCCCCCCTTCACCAAACTTTCCACTTGGCATAATGCATTCAGGCAAGTACCATTCTCATGGCAACCTCCAAATCCATCGGATTGCCAGAGAAATTCCATGAAGTTCTCTACGCACTGTTGTTGTGCTAATCTGAAGGCCACATGAATCTTGGAGGTCTTTAGCTATTAACTCTGCAGACAGTTGGGGACTTCTGCGCACTGTGAACTTCAGCATGCGCTGACCCCGCTCTGTCATTTTATGTGGCCTACCACTTGGTGCTGCTGTTCCCTGTTGCTTCTACTTTGTTACAATCCCACTAACAGTTGAGCGTGGAATATTTAGTAGCCAGGAAATGTCACGGATGGACTTATTGCACAGGTGGCCACCTATCACGGGGCCACGCTTGGTGTCACTGAGCTACTGAGAGCGACCCATTCTTTCACAAATGTTTGTAGAAGCAGTCTGCATGCCTAGGGGCTTGATTTTATACACCTGTGTCCATGGAGGGGATTGGAGCACCTGAATTATGTGATTTGAAGGGCAGGCCCAATACTTTGGGCAATATAGTGTCTCTTAAGAGTTTGGGGTAAGGCTAGAGACATAGGCACAAACATACAACCTGGATTAAAGTGCTAGTACTTGTTACATGTTTGTTCCAAGTCAGTGATTTAGTAAGTACTAAGCTGGGGACAGCCAGAAATCTGGCATTTTTAGGGGTCAGCAATGGGCAGTCTTTGTACTCTTGAAAGTACCCTTTTAAAAGCATAATTGTACATGCAAGAGTAATGTTCATGTGACAACTTCCTCAATTGAAGTAGATGACAAGCACATGCATACGTCATGTGTACACTAAACTCAGCTCTGCACACACAGGAGGCGTACTATGCCATCACCATGACAACTCTAAGATTATACAAAAAAAGTTGGGTGACCATCGGGTGGTAGGAGGTCACACCCAGGAAATGTCATAGTGCCACGTCCCAATTAAGGATAAATGTGTCAAAAACAATAACTAATGGACTTTTTTAAGCACATAAAGATAAAATCAATTGTTACTTTATTAGCACTTCACATCTAAAACATATCAAACGTGTATTTAACCCCTTCACGCCCTTTAAGAGTTTCAGGAGGCGGGGTTTAGGGTCATGTCACGGAAAAGGTCCCGATACAAAGTCTGTGTCCGTGAGTTTCCTTGAGTACTGGACATGTGTGCTGGGATCACACAGGGTGCACGCTCTCGGCACATATGTCCTTTTTTAATAGAACACAAATGTGCGGCCCCTCGGCGTCTAGGCCCAGACACCGGGAGGCCGCACATTTGTGTTCGGCCACTGTGAAGATGTTAAAATTGCATTGCACAACTGAAACACAGATTGTTTCCCCCTTACAACCAAATTACAGGCTGTTCCAATGGAAGTTAGGTAGGGATGGTAGATACAATTTACTTCCTTCAGAGGGTGGGGAATGTCCAAGCTGTGTGGAAAACACGACTGGAGCAGGGGTGGACCAACAACTCATGGGGTCCCCGGGCAATAGGGGATCATGGGACCCCTGTGTCCTTGCCCAAACTCAAAAAAGCCTATGAAAAAGGTACCAGGGGCATCTCATGGGGCCCCCTACTGACCCCGGGCCCTTGGGCAGAGCCCGAGTTTCCAAATGGTCAGTCCGCCCCTGGACTAAAGTAACTTCCTCAGGGGCTAGCAAGGCATCTAAAAGATGAACAGACTTAAACAGTAATCATTGTAAAATTGAACAAAAGAGTAAAAATACAACTTTTTTTTTAAATAACAAAAATGTCTATACTTACCTGCTGTTGAGTGCCCCCAGAGCAAGCAGTTTGCTATGGGGGCACCTGCTGCTTTGTGTGTCCATTCACACACAGAGCCCTGGCTCAGCCCCGCCCCTTCTCTCTTCTAACTGGCTGTGATTGACAGAAGTGGGAGCCAATGGCTCCTGCTTCTGTCTCAGCCAATGAGTTCTGGCATAGTCAAGACTTCAGAGCACATCGCTGAATCAAGGGGGGGGAGCTGGAGGGGATGCTGCACACAGGTTTTTTACCTTCAGGCATAGAATGTATGAAGGTAAAACACCTTGAGCCTTTAGAACTTCTTTAATTGAACAAGCTGAGGTTAGAAGCTGATTGTTTTCTATGCAGAAGTCAGCCGGATTTTGAACTCTCCAGCGTTAGTAAATAAACCCCGTAGGGTCTAATTCATAGAGGCATTTAAAACAGAACAGAGAGCAGCACGCCAGTAGGGGGCAGGCTGTTCTACCCAGGCTATGGCTGTGAGGGCTCATACACACCATGGCTGTTCAGCTAAGTAGATCAATGCAGGCTCCAGGCAAGGGCACATAGGAAACAATTGTTTTCTGTGATCCCTTTTCACACCATATTTCTATATTGAGGTGGTAAAGTTTCAGCACCAAAAGCGGTAACCCCGAGCTACACTCGGGAATACCCTGCAGCGCTGCTTCGGGATCCCTTCTGCACTTACCTTGTGCTTTGCTCCCGCGATGTCCCCCCTGCAGTGTCCCCGGCCATCTCCTCCGGCCGATACCGGCATCCGTCTTCCGGGTTCCGTTCCCTGTGACGTCGGGACGTACGGAGGACGGAACTGGCGGGAAATTTAAAAATGTCAAAAAGTGACATTCACTAAAATCACATAGTATAACATTCCTGTATAAAACCATTTCACATACATTTTGTCCCGAGTGCTTTGTCCGGCGCCCTGCCTGCATTTTTACTGTTCTTTCTGCCTGGAAACTGAGAAACGTCCATGGCGTCCAAAAAGCGTCCCTTTAGGTCAAAAGCAGTTTTAGACCAGCTAGAGAACAGCGATAGTAAATCAGAACCACTTGCAGAATTGAGTGATAATGATTCGTGGGGGAAATTCCTCATCAGACACTGAAAACGATTCTGCGACTTTGCTCAGCGATGTGCGAACTTGGCGCTATATTTCAAATTTCAGTGTTTTTGGTTTGATTATATTATTGAATTAAATTTATTATTATTATATTATTATTTTTTATGATTATTTATTAAATTATAATTTATGATTTCGTGTTTCAAGTTTTATCATACCCGGGATGTTTACTAGACTCTTGTTCAGACAGATTTCAGTGAGTTATTCCTAAGAATTACCGGCCTACAATAAAATAACTAAATATTTCCATGAAAAAAAATGTACCGCTTTGAGCACAGAAATACTGACATAATCAGACCGCTAGGGAGGCTACAAAAGTGATGCATTACACCGCTCATACATAGCACCAAATTGTGTCCAGACTGGTGTGAATGAGCCCTACAACTTTGATGCACCTGAAATGTGTTTAACTGATTTAAGGCAAAGTTCCATTAGGCATTAGAGACAATTGAGTCCTCTCCGTGATACAGTTTTTATTTGCACTAGCATACAATTTTCAGGACAAACTTTTGGGGTATGTTCCCTTGGTAGGTCCAAGTAGGCTTTAACCCCAGGTTCACACCTAAGCCTGCCATTATCTTCTGGTGCCTTCACCCCACCCCTGCCATAATCTTCTGGTGCCTTCACCCCACCCCTGCCATAATCTTCTGGTGCCTTCACCCCACCCCTGCCAAAATTGTGTGGAGCCTTCACCCAACCCCTGCTATAATTGTCTGGAGCCTTCACCCAACCCCTGCTATAATTGTCTGGAACCTTCACCCAACCCCTGCTATTGTCTTCTGGTGCCTTCACCCCACCCCTGCCATAACCTTCTGCTGCCTTCACCTCATCCCTGTCATAATGTCCTGGTGCCTTCACCCCATCCCTGCCATAATGTCCTGGTGCCTTCACCCCACCCCTGCCATAATGTTCTGTTGCCTTCACCCCACCCCAGCCATAATGTTCTGGTGCCTACACCCCACCCCAGCCATAATGTTCTGATGCCTACACCCCACCCCTGCCATAATCTTCTGGTGCCTACACCCACCCCTGCCATAATCTTCTGGTGCCTTCACCCAACCCCTGCCATGGTATTCTGGTGCTTTCACCCCACCCCTGCCATAGCCTTCTGATGCCTTCACCCCACTTCTACCATAGTTTTCTGGTGCCTTCACCCCACCCCTACCATAGTCATCTGGTGCCTTCACCCCACCCCTGCCATAGTATTCTGGTGTCTTCATCCCACCCCTGCCATAGTCTTCTGGTGCCTTCACCCCACCCCTGCCATAATGTTCTGGTGACTTCACCCCACCCCTGCTATAGCCTTCTGATGTCTTCATCCCACCCCTGCTATAATGTTCTGGTGCCATCACCCCACCCCTGCCATAATGTTCTAGTGCCTTCACCCCACCCCTGCCATAATGTTCTGGTGCCTTCACCCCACCCCTGCTATAGCCTTCTGGTGCCTTCACCCCACCCCTGCTATAGCCTTCTGGTGCCTTCACCCCACCCCTGCTATAATGTTCTGGTGCCTTCACCCCACCCCTGCCATAATGTTCTAGTGCCTTCACCCCACCCCTGCCATAATCTTCTTGTTCGGTGGGGTTTAATAGAACCAAGGACCTGTCACAGGATTTAATCAAGAGTTCCTGACTATGCTTTCCATTTCCAACCAGCTCCTCCATTCATAGAAGCTGTACCTCAGTTTCTATGAATGAAACATGATCTATGAATGGAGGACTGGCAGATGATTGAAAGGTCTACCTCCTCCAATCATAGGTCTTATGTCATGCCTAGAAGCTGTCATACGGCCAGCTTCTATGAATGGTGGCGCTAGACAGAAAGGGTGGCCATAGTTGGCACTTTTGATAAGTGCCTGTGACAGCTCCTCTATTAAAAAATATGTAAACCCAACATTTCCTATTCTTGGTATGTGCCTGCTGTACCATGTACATATTAGTATCTGCTGCACAAAGTGCCAAAAGGTCATATGAGGCCCTAAGGCCACAGGTTGGGCACCAGGGCTCTAAACCAAAGCTTCAGGTACGCCACCTTGGACATCAGTATTTTTTTCATTCTTATTAAAAGCAGAACTCAAGTCAATACAAAAATAGTAGCCCATTAAAACAGAAGAATAACATACTGTACATTAAATAATATGTAAACCCAACATTTCATATTCCTGATATGTGCCTGTTGTACCATGTTCTTGTATGAAAAAGTATCCTGTTCTTTGTATTGCTTCCTCTGTGTGAAATCCCTGGTGTTCCTGCCAGTCCCTCTGCTTTTCTATTAAAAACTGACCACTCTAGGCATGAGAGCACAACATGGTCAGTTTTCTGGCTGTGATGAGAGCCAATGATTATACTTGTTCTGGTATGTCCCCCACCCCTCGCATAACCTTTCACTGGGAAGATCGGTGTACTGCTGTTTTTTCTCCCCCAGATTTCTGAGCTCCTCATACAGCTGAGAACAGAGGGTATGTGATCACTAAGGCCCCTGTCACACCAGGTGTGGCTTGGCATGTGATTTGCTGTGCCAAGCAACTTGCAAATCACATGGCAAGTCGCACCGTATTGTCCGCAATCAAATTGGTCATATTGGTGCGATTCCGACTTGGTCGGAGCCACACCAATTTCTAAAGTAGTGCATGTACTATTTTGGGTGCGACTAGCATAGACATCTGTGCCTTGCAAGCCGCAGATGTCTTACAAGTCGCACCTCAAGTCAGAATACCATCCGACTCTGAAATCACACGACTTCACTGGAAGTTGCTTGATTTCAAACTCTGATCGGTGTGACCGGGGTGTAAGGCTGGATTCACACATGTGCGGTGCAGATTGAAGCTCAGGCTTCACAACTAATTGATACAGCAGTTGTTCAGGTTAGGTTCAGGTCAGGGTTTTATCCTGTTCACAAATGATGACGTGAGGTTTAGGAACGGTTCCCATAGAAGTCAATAGACTGCAATCTGCACCTGAACCTGACCACACTGCTCAGAAATCTTGTCTTCCCCCCAGCCTGGACCCCACCCCCCATTGACTTCTCCATCACATCCAACAACGCCAATATCAAACCCGCCCCGCAGGCCAGAGTACTTGGTGTCATTCTGGACTCCAACCTATCCTTCCAGCCCCAAGTCCACTCTTTAACAAACTCGTGCAGACTCCACCTCCGCAACATCACCAAAATATGCGCATTCCTAACCCCAGAAACCACTAAACAGCTCATCCACTCCCTCATCATATCACGACTCGACTACTACAACTCCCTCCTCACTGGCCTGCCTCGCCGCTGGCTATCCCCGCTTCAGTCCATCCTGAATACGGCTGCCAGACTCGTTCACCTTTCCAACCGCTCCTTCTCCGCCACCCCCCTCTGCCAATCCCTCCACTGGCTTCCGATTGCGCAACGGATCAAATTCAAAATCCTAACACTGACGTACAAAGCCGTCCACCATACTGCCCCGAACTACATCACTGACCTAATATCCAAGTACCGCCCAACACGCACACTCCGCTCCTCACAAGACCTCCTTCTCTCTAGTTCCCTGGTCTCCTCCTCCCATGCCCGCCTCCAGGACTTCTCCAGGGTGTCACCCATCCTCTGGAACTCCCTGCCCCAACCCATCAGATTATCACCTACTCTCCTCTCCTTTAGGCGCACCCTAAAAACCCATCTCTTCAGGGAAGCCTACCCCACCCCCTGCTAACTTGACCGACCTCCTCCACTCTTCCCACCACTCCATCCCCCACAGCTATCTCCTCCTGTGTCACCATCCCCTCCCTCCTAGATTGTAAGCTCCAAAGAGCAGGGCCCTCGATCCCCTCATGTTTTGCATTGTATTGGTATTGTTCTGTCTCATGTTCTGTCCCCCTTTGTAATGTACAGCGCTGAGCGAACCATTGGCGCTTTATAAATACTGTATAATAATAATAATAATAATGTCTCTTGTGCTGATTTTGGGGTTTTTTGTAGGTAAACTTAGGTTTTAACTGTCAATACGCGGTATAGCTGGAACTTAAATGAAAATGCAGAGTGAATGTAAATTAGTACATAAATGACAGATGGAACAAACACACATTTAGGCCATGGTAAACCCTCTCCAACTGCTATACATAATGCTTTAATTGTATGTATTTCTGTGCCATCTTGTTGTTTGTCAGTCCAAAATAAGAAAAAAAACTTGCCCTTCGCTCCTGTATACATCAATGTGGTGTGCCAGCAGCATATGTAATGCATTAATTATACGTGGTGTGCCAGCAGCAGAATCCATCCTTGGCAGATCCTTGTGAAAACAGCGTCTCCACCGCGTGATGGCTGGAATATGAATACACCTACGACAAATATGCTTTTTCTTTATTTTAGCAATTAGCTAATATCACTTTGAAAGGATCAACAATGTACAGGCCAACAAAAAGAAAACCCTTTTTTTTTAAATGTAAAAACCTAGACTTTTATTTCTGTTCACGTGAAAGAATACTAAAGCAGTATAAATCCCAAAAGCAAACCGTTACTATGTTGCACCTTACCAATTCATAGATTTGATGGATGCATTTGTTTTCTTTTTTAGCTTTATTTCTTTTATTTTCTTTTACTATATTTTTATTGAAAAGAGAAACAACATAAAAAAGGCACATACATAATACAGCCACAACAAATGCTCTGTCTTCTATTTTGGTCTGGTGATCCAGCCAGTTAGAGCCATTCACATACTCACCGGCCACTTTATTAGGTCCACTTGTTTAATTGCTTGGTAACACAAATTGCTAACCAGCCAATCACATGGCAGCGACTCAATGCATTTAATCATCTAGACGTGGTGAAGACAGCTTGCTGAAGCTCAAACTGAGCATCAGAATGGGGAAGAAAGGGGATTGAAGTGACGTTGAACATGACATGGTTGTTGGTGCCAGGCTGGCTGCTTTGAGTATTTCAAAACCTCCTGATCTATTAGGATTTTCACACACAACCATCTCTAGAGTTTACAGAGAATTGTCTGAAAAAGAGAAAATATCCAGTTGTGTGGAGGAAAATGCCTTGTTGATGTCAGAGAAAAACGGACATTCAATTTCAGCTGCGACATTCAGATGGTAGGGTCAGAATTTGGAGTAAACAACATGAAAGCATGGATCCATCCTGCCTTGAATCAACGGCTCAGGCTGGTGGTGGTGTCATAGTGTGGGGGAGATTTTCTTGGCACTAGTAAGGTTTATCTAATAAATTGGCTGGTGGGTGTATTTTGAGCCGCATCTAATTTGTATGACTTGTGAAATAACATTGCTTTCTAATAATGCCTCTTCACATATGTTCAGTGCAGATTCAGTGCAAATTAAGGCCAGGTTCACATCTATGCAGATTGCGGTTGATGCTTTTTTTTGGGTGCATTTTTGCAGTTTTTATTTTTTTTTACACCCGTTTTTAATTTGTTTTTTGCAGTTTTTTTTTTAATGCATTTTTTGCTTTGTGTGACTTTAGCTGGTTGTCAAGAAGTGTGCGGCCGCCAGTGTCCTTAACAACTAGTAAACAACCGGAGTCATTAGTGGGGCTCTCCCCTGACAGCTGAGCATAAACAAATCTATTGCCAGATAAAATTCCAGAAAAAAACAGTGTGTGGTCCCCCCCAATCCATACCAAGCCCTTTGAGTCTGGTATGGATTTTAACCACTTCCCATCCGGCCTATGTACATAAACGGCTGGACGGGAGCAACGCAAGAGCAAATTGCCATTTATAAACGTCCTCCCACATTACCTGCCTGTACGTGCTCCCTGGGAGAGCGCAGCACCGCGATCCAGTGCCCGCTGTGTCCGGAGGATCGCTGTACGGGACCTTTGTGTGAGGTCCAGATTCATGTGATCGCTGATTGCATAGACGATATTGTGTTGCTATGGGATGGCGATGATTCCTCACTACAAAATTTCTTTACCACTCTAAACTACAACAACTTAAATATTAAGCTCACTTTTAATCATAGTTACAGTAGTATTGATTTTCTGGATCTCACCCTCATCAATGATGGCACTAAAATTACCACCAAAACCTTTTTTAAAAGCACAGACAGAAATGGGTACATCCCAAAAGACAGTTGCCACCTGCCTAGGTGGCTGGATAACATCCCCAGGGGACAATTTCTTCGGATAAGGCGGAACTGTGGTAATATGCAAGATTTCATTGCACAGTCTAACATTCTTAGAACAAGATTCATAGAAAAGGGCTATGACAGCCAACTACTGGATATGGAGATTGACCGAGTGGCTAGTTTGGACAGGACTAACCTGCTAACTACACAACATAAGACCAATAAAGAGATTTTCTGTCCCTTTACAACTACCTTTTCGATGCAATATAAAGAAGTTGCCAGAATTATTAGGAAGAACTGGAACATTCTTAAGAGTGACCCGGTGATGTGTAAAGCCTTACCGGAGCATCCAGAAATCATCTACAGAAAAGCACCTTCACTAAGAAACAGACTAGCCCCCAACATTGTCAATCCCCCAAAGCAACTCACGTTTGACTTTCTAAATAGAAAAGGGTTTTTTCCTTGTAACAGATGTATGATATGCACTTGTAATGGAATTCACAAGAACCCGATAAAAAGTTTCTGTTCGAATTCAACTGGTAGATCTTTTGACATTCAGTCTACGATCACATGCTACAGCTCCTATGTTGTCTACCTTTTGGAATGTAGTTGCGGGAAGCAATATGTAGGTAGAACGACAAGGAGACTGAGAGACAGATTGAGAGAACACCTGGTCAATATTAAGAAAGGTTACAAGGAGCACTCCTTGTCTATGCATTACCGCCAGCGACACAATAGGAATCCACATTCCCTGCGTTTTGTGGGTATCGATACCATCAAAAGTAACTGGAGGGGTATCCACAAAAAACGAGCGGTCTCCATGCTCGAGACCAAATGGATATATCTTCTACAGTCCCAAGTTCCACAGGGACTAAACGTAGAATTAGATATTAATTGTTTCATCGATACCAGCTGATCGATCGTTTATGATCTAAAGTACATTATTACTTTTAGAATTTAATATTTCTAATGATTTTACATTATAAACCAGATTGGTTTTAATCTATATGTTTGACGTAATTTGTCTTTACTTGTATTCATACTAGAGTAACATAATCGCTTTCAATAAGTTGATGCACCTTAATCTTAGTACATTGGTTTTAAAATTTAATATTTTTAATGATATTACTTTTTAACCAGAGTGGTTTTAATTTATATGTTTGACGTATTTGATGTATTTTGCCTTTATCTGTACATTCCTATTGGAGTGCTATAATCGCTGTAAAAAGTCGATGCACCTTAGTATTTTCTAGTTTAATATATTTCTTAATATTGTTTCACCACGCTGTTCTTGTTACAATGGGGCATTAAGTATGTTCCATGTGTAATTTCAGCTAATCCACTTGCCCCGTGTTGATTTAGGAATGCAGTATCTTGTTCCCACTAAGATTACTGCTGAACCAACACTTGTATGTCCATAATGTGTTTTGGCTTCTTAAAAATGGCTGCCGCGAACGCTAGTGCGCATGCGCGACCGCGCGACCGCTACTGCGCATGCGCGAACCGGCAATAACGGCGGCGCCGCATTGCGGTGTATTTTGGCGCTTTTTTATGTATAAAAACACTCCTTTTACCACTGGCACAGTCCCTCTGATGATGTGTACTCACACGATGCGCGTTAGGGAAGTGCCAAGCTATTTATATCCTGTGTACATGTACCTCTGGTCTGGCCGTTTATGAGCAGCTGAACCGTTGTTAGTAAGTTCTTTTCTGATTATTTACCTACTTTAATAAACGATATCACACTATTTGAGACCTTTTTCCACGGGCTCTTTATTTCTGGGGAGCCTGTAATTCTGAAGGTCCTGGGGCTGTGCTGAGCAAAGGACACATCTGCAAGTGACATCCCTGGATCCATGACACAGCTCCTCCTGGAACGGATGACATCTAGTGGTCGCCCTATAGATGACATCCGCCTGATCCTCTAATACAGTGGCTGGACTCAGCTTCCATCCGGATAGATGACAACTAGTGGTCACCCTATAGATGACATCTCCTGGCTCCAGTGATACAGTGGCTGAGCACCAGGGGCAGGTCTTAAATGCTCCATGCGCTTTAATATGCGCTATCTGGTTAGTGCATTATTTGGCTATTATCATTTCTGAAAGTCACTACTTTTGGTTTTTTACATATTGGAGACTGTATGCATTTTCAGCACATCTGATGAACTTACACTGACATTTTACTGATCCACTATCATATGTGGTCTATCATATGTTTAATCGCTATTTGGGTTAGCGCTGCACTCTCATTCTTTATCAATTACTTTGGAGGTTCCCGAGGTGCCTTTTTGTGCAAGCAGTTACCGTACTTACACCTATACACTGCGCTCGATTTTATATATAGATTTTATATATAAGTTTATTTTATTAGTTTTGTGAAGAGGAGTGCTCCAAAATGACTCCAGATCGTTGTGCAGGTCTGATCTGCAACTACAGGAAACATTTGGTTGAGGTTATTGCTGCCAAAGGAGGGTCAACCAGTTATTAAGTCCAAAGGTTCACATACTTTTTCCTCCCTGCACTGTGAATGTTTACATGTTATGTGCAATTAAACCATGGCAACATCTAATGTTTGTGTAGTATTATGTTCAGCAGACTGTGTTCTTCTATTGTTGTGACTTAGATGACGTTCAGAGCACATTTTATGCCCAATTCATGCAAAACTCCACGTAATCCCAAGGGGTTCACATACTTTTTCTTGCAACTGTACATACTCACACACTCAACTCTCTCATTGAGGAAGGGGGGGCACACAGTTTTTGTGTTGCCTAGGGCAGCACAATACCTAAATACACCACTGAGCCTCATATAATAAGTCAGTAGTCTATGCCTGTCTCTTGAAGCATGTCCCACGTCTCCAGCAATTCCTGTAGCATAGTCACAGTCTCTGACAGTCTCCTGCATCATATCTGCAGTCTCTGGCCATTTCTTGTATTATGTCTTCAATCTCTAACCATCTCCTGTTTCATATCTGCAGTTTATGACCATCTCTTGTGTTATGTCTTCAATCTCTGACCATCCCCTGTAATATGTCTACAGTCTCTGACCATCTATTGTTTGATGTCTACATTCTCTGACCATCTCTTGACGTATCATGGTAAGAGCCTTTGACTAATTTCCTGTTTGGTGTCTACTGTCTCTGATGATGAATAGTCACTGAATTTTATGTTTTGACCTTTGGTAATGTAGGGGGCTGAACATTAGACCCCCTTACCTCCCCCATATTGAGAAAGTTAACCACCATTGATCTAGAGCAGGATTCATTAAATGGTGGACCACGGTCCAGATCCAGAACGGATCACTGTCCAATCTGGACTGCTGCAGTTACATCATTTATGAGTTATTCCCCCCAGCCTCTGCTGTCGATACAGATACAAAGAGAGAGAGCAGGAAGCAGGACAGCTCTGGATGGGGGGCGGGAACTGCCAGAGTTAACTTTTCAAGTTGACCAGCAGGTGACTGGTTGCTAGGGAGCAGGGAGGTCCTAGCAACCAATCACTAGCTTATTAATATGAAAAGTTAACTTCAGCAGCTCCAGCCTTCTGTCCAGAACTGTCCTGCCTCCAGCTTGATGTATCTGTGTAAGGCAGAAGAGTGAGGCTCCATCCACACTTGCGTAACTCCAAAGTCTCAAGACTTCCATTGCAACTTTGGAGGTCAACTTTTATGCGTCTTGATCCAACTTTACACTCATTGGCACTAAGTTGCATCAAAAGTCACATCAAAGTAGCACAGGCAACTTTTCTAAGTCACACAGATCTGAACAGGTGCCATTGAAAACAATGGCTGCTATTTGTCATACGACTTTGTGTCAAAAGTCACATGTCAAGTCGCACAAGTGTGAATGAAGATGATGTGAAGGGGGAAAGAAGGACACTGTGTGTATGTTGGGGGAGGGGGGTAATAAGAATGGGGGCAGAGGACATGAAGTGGTGTATTTTGGTATTGTGCTGCCCTAGGCAAGACTAAAATCGGGTGCCCTTCATCTGAATTTGTCCCAACTCTTCCTGTTTAGGATCCACCCCTTCAGGACAGGGCAAGAGGGGGGGCAGCGGGACAAGAGGGGGGGGCAGCGGGACAGGAGTGGGAAAGCACCAGTCCTCCAACCAGCTCTTACCTGTCCAGCAGCGGTTCCTCCACATGGTGTCAGGATCTGGTGCCAGGAACAATAGGTGAGCCTGTGTCCCATCTCCACCAGGATCTCCAGCGCCAACTGCAACAAAGAGCGGGGGGCCTCCTCCACCCTGACCTCATCTTCTTCTTCCTTCTCCTACACAGGCCATCCATTGGCACCCGCTGGCCTCACCCACCCCACACAGTCCAGTGCACACTGCAGATCCTGACTGGAGCCTGCCTGACAGCGGATCCTGGCCCCCGACCACTCCCTGCACACACACCGGAGATCCACCCACCACTCCGCCCTCTACTTTGTGTGTCAGCTGTCCCCCCCCCTCGGCCCTGCCACTCACACCAACCAGTGTCCCTTCTGCCTGGGGGCATGCTTCCCTCCTATAAAATGCCGCCCAAGGCAAATGCCTTGTTTGCCTCTCTGTAGATACGCCCCTGGGACATGGCTGGGGGAAGTGATGTGAAAGGAGTACACCACAGTGGGGGGTAATGTGAAGGGGAAACTTTGATGTGAAGTGGGGGACTGTGATGCAAAGGTGGGGGGGATTGTGATATGCAGGGAGGACTGAGGACACTGATGTAAGATCGGGATTGTGATATAAGAGAAGGGAGGCTGTGATGTGAAGGATGGCGCATGAGATTTGGACCTCAGTTAGAAAAAACTTTTTACTGATGGGACCTCTGTGAATTCTGTACACCTGGTCTAGAGGAAGGTAAGACAAAAAAATTTATATTTATTTCCTAGTAAGTAGGATTTACAGCTCCTTATTTAGTTGTCCACCTCTGAATCCTTTCCAAAAACTCATTTGTCCTTATAACAATTTAGTATTTCAAACTATTCCCCCATATTCTGAAGGGTGAGAAGATGGTACACTGCAGACTCTGGGGATATACAAGAAGCCAGTGTGTGGTTTAATGTATTGCAAACCCATCTGCTAATTAAATATCACTTTTGGGTGGATTGACTCATGAGATATAAATACTGCAAAACCTATTTCCATTCACAATTTATAATTCTCAGTCTCTCTTCCACAGATTGGCCAAGGCTACACTGACACTGATTCCTCTTTTTGGGATTCATGAAGTAATGTTCATGTTTGACACAGATGAGCAAGCATCGGGAACTCTGCGATATATCAAAGTCTTATTCACCCTCTTTTGCAGCTCTTTCCAGGTGAGCCTAGCAATAAGTAAAAATGTGGATCATTTACACAAAGCTGTCCATTTATAGAGAAAAAAAAATGACTGAGCTATTTGTCCTGTCATGTATGTTTGTTCTGAGGCAATTCCAGCAAAATCAAATGGTACTAGGCTATTTTATTGCCATTAGTATATGATATGCTCATCAGCTACATCGAGGGGTCATAATGTGGTATTGTCCTGATTCACGCCCTTTGCATGACATCAGTTTTTGCACCATCTGCACAGAATGGACGAACATGCAGTTTCACAGCATGAAATAGCTCTGCTAATTTTTTCATAAATACGCATGGCTTCTCTACAACTGTCTAGATTTCTCTTCCAACCAACATACCAGGTCCAATAACACATTCAATACTTTCCTCCGTTTACCTTCTAACCACTGGGGAAGTGACCAAACTCCTTTCTGAGGCCCATCTCATCCCTTGTCCCCTCACAACTACTACGGTCCCTTTCCTACTCTATCCTACACTCTCTAAGCCATATCTTCAATCTCTCCCTCTCTATGGGCACCTTTCCCTCCCCTCTACAACATGCAGTGGTTACCCCCATACTTAAAAAAAAAAAACAGACTTTGGCCATGTCTAGCAGTTCATCGACTGCAGCTATTACTATTTCGACCACCTTCCCCTCCTTTTAGATTGTAAGTTCCATGAACAGGAACCTCCTAATCCTTCCGTATTGAAACTTATTGTGAGTGTACTGTCTTTCTTTATATTGTAAAGCACTGTGCAAACTGTTGGTGCTATATTAATCCTGTATAATAATACAAATTGCAATTTCCTCTGTTTGATACATTGGGGATATTGATGTACACAAGCAAGGGGGTGATTCTATATTAGTCTGAACCAGCAGGAATATGTAGCTAAAATTACAACCTTCAATTCACTTTCTCTCTCTTGCAGGGTTTGCTGGTCTCTGTGCTGTACTGCTTTAACAATAAAGAGGTGAGTGAAAGCAAGCAGCTGTTATCCACAGCTAGAGAAGCATCTACTGTATGTACCTGGATGCTATAAGCAGCAACAACCTATTCATAGGTGTGCACGACCTATAGCATTAGGATGTGCACCCCAAAGCTCAAACACGTGTGTGTCTACATATATATGGCCCCAGCACAATAATTTCTCTGTCAACACAGTGAAAGAAGTGGGTAATCACTTATCCTATGACAGAGCTGGTAAGAGGGAGTTCTTTCCAATCTCTCTGCTGCCACACATAGTGATAATGCTAATGCGCACTGGGTGATTAGGGTGTGCCTAGGCACAATTGCCACACTCTGTGCGCATGCCTATGAACCTATTTATTCCCATACAGAAATATGAATGAAGCTGACTGTACACATTAAAGCCTTTTAGATCTAGCAACAGCCACTTAGGGCCATTGAGTGGGTACGGGACAGACTAAAACATTTAAAGGGAAAATGGCTTAATGTAGCTTAACGTGTAATAAACTGCGTAAATCTCAATCAATTGACTTGAAACTTTGCACAGCCCAAGTTCTCAACATCCCAAACATGTCCTAGACATTTCATAGATGTCGGCCTGCCACAAAGAAAATGGGGGACATTAAGCTTGTTTTTTGGGGAGCTTAATGTGGCTTAACGTACAAAAAAGAGCTTAGATGTTTACCAATTTCCCCCAAACTTCACACAATAGAAGACTCTATCTATGGTAATATATTCTGAAAATTTCAGATCATTTGGTAAATCACACCAAAAGTTATTCACATTAAGCTGTATTTTACAGTGCTAATACATTTCATGTGAACAGCTTAATGTAAACAGTGCTTAACGTACCATAATGTGCCGAAATCTCAATCAATTGACTTGAAACTTTGCACAGCCCAAATTCTCAACTTCCCAAGCATGTCCTAGAAGTTTCATATATATCGGCCTGCCACAAAGAAAATGGGGGACATTAAGCTTGTTTTTTGGGGAGCTTAATGTGGATAAATGTACAAAAAAGAGCTTAGATGTTGACCAATTTCCCCCAAACTTCACACAATAGAAGACTGTATCTATGGCAACATATTCTAAAAATTTCAGATCATTTGGTAAATCACACCAAAAGGAATTCATGTTAAAGTGATACTAAAGGCTCGCGGTTTTTTGCATAAAAATAACAAACGCGATAATTACCTCCTCTGTCGCATTTGGATTTGCACAGAGCAGCCCAGATCCTCCTCTTCTTGGGTCCCTCTTCTGTGCTCCTGGCCCCTCCCTCCTTTTCAGTGCCCGCAGAGTAAGCAGCTTGATATGGGGGCACCCGAGCTGTGTCACCGCTCCGTGTGTCCATTCAGACACAGAGGCCCGCCTAAGCCACACCCCCTCTCTCCTCTGATTGGCTAGCTGACTTTAATTGACAGTAGTTGGAGCCCATGGCACCACTTCTTTGTCTCAGCCACTCAGAAAGGAGAATCCCGGAAGGCTGAGAAAGTCATGGTCATCGCTGGAGAGAGAGGGAGCTAAGGTAAGTGTTAGGGGGGGGCTTGCTGCTCACAGAAGGCTTTTTATCTTAATGCATTAAGATAAAAAAACCTTCTGCCTTTACAACCACTTTAAGCTATATTTTACAATGCTAAAACATTTCACGTGAACAGCTTAACCTCCCTGGCGGTATTCCCGAGTGTAGCTCGGGGTAAAGTTTCAGTACCAAAAGCGGTAACCCCGAGCTACACTCGGGATTACACTGCGGCGTTGCTCAGGGATTCCCTGCAGCGCTTACCTTGTCCTTCGCTCCCGCGATGTCCCCCCTGCAGCGTCCTCGACCATCTCCTTTGGCCAATGCCGGCATCCGGCTTCCGTGTTCCAGTTCTGCGAGCGTCGGGACATACGGGACGTACGGGGGGCCAGAACCAGCGGCAAATTTGAAAATTTTAAAAACTGTCATTTTCTAATAAACGAATATTACATAGTAAAACATGTTTTAAAGTATTTCACATACATTTTGTCCCGAGTGCTTTGTCCGGCGCCCTGCCTGCATTTTGTCTGTTCTTTCTGCCTGGAAACTGAGAAATGTCCATGGCGTCCAAAAAGCGTCCCTTTAGGTCAGATGCGGTTTTAGACCGGCTAGAGAACAGCGATAGTAAATCAGAACCACTTGCAGAATTGAGTGATAATGATTCGTGGGGGAAATTCCTCATCAGACACTGAAAACGATTCTACGACTTTGCTCAGCGATGTGCGAACTTGGCGCTATATTTCACATTTCAGTGTTTTTGGTTTAATTACATTATTGAATTAAATTTATTATTATATTATTATTTTTTATGATTATTTATTAAATTATAATGTATGATTTCGTGTTTCAAATTTTATCCTACCCGGGATGTTTACTAGACTCTTGTTCGGACAGATTTCAGTGAGTTATTCCTAAAAATTACAGGCCTAAAATAAACAAATACATATTTCCATGCAAAAAATGTACCACTTTGAGCACAGAAATATGGACATAATCAGACCGCTAGGGAGGTTAATGTAAAAAGAGCTTAACGCACCATAATGTGCTGAAAGCTAAATCAATTGACTTGAAATGTTGCACAGCCCAAGTTCTCAACTTCCCAAACATGTCCTAGAAGTTTCAAGGGTTTTGATTTCCCACAAAGCAAGTGAGTGAAATTAAGCTTGTGTAGTCCCTACCACCTTGTGCAGGTGCCGTAGAGTGGGACAGCCAATGGGGGAATATTATTAGTGTGTGTTTGTAGCTCACCAGCCAATCACTGGGGGTTTCTTGGCTTGTGGTGCATGCTTGGGAAGTGCATACTTCCAAGTTCCAAATACCAGTCGATATCGGCACAAAACCTTCAGGCTTCTGCTAGAAAGCTGAACATGAAGAGGAACTTCATCTTTCAGCATGACAACCACCCAAAGCATCCATCCAAATCAACAAAGGAATGGCTTCACCAGAAGATGATTAAAGTTTTAGAATGGCCCAGCCAGAGCCCAGACCTGAATCCGATCAAAAATCTGTGGGGTGATCTGAAGAGCACAATCTGACAGATTTGAAGAGTTTTTGCAAGAAAGAGTGGGCAAATATTGCAAAGTCAGGATGTGCCATGCTGATAGACTCATATCCAAAAAAACTGAGCGCTGGAATAACATGAAAAGGTGCTTCAACAAAGTATTAGTTTTAGGGTGTGCACACTTATGCAACCATATTATTTTCATTTTTTATTTTTACTTCCCTTCACCGAAAAGATTTCAGTTTGTTGTTCAACTGAGTTGTACAGTTTATAGGTCACATTAAAGGTGGAAACATTTCTAAAATTATTTTTCTTTGTCTCACAGAAACCTGACTTTTTTTAACAGTGGTATGTTGACTTTTTATATCCACTGTATATATTCATGAGAATTGCTATGTGCTCAATCTTAGTACAGACTACCTCCAGGCCAAAATCTATGAAACTTCTAGGACATGTTTGGAATGTTGAGAACTTGGGCTGTGCAAAGTTTCAAGTCAATTGATTGCGATTTTGGCATAAAGCTCTTTTTACATTAAGCTGTTCACATGAAATGTTTTAGCATTGTAAACTATAGCTTAATGTGAATAACTGTTGGTGTGATTCTCCAAATGATCTGAAATTTTTAGAATATGTTGCCATAGATAGTCTTCTATTGTGTGAAGTTTGGGGGAAATTGGTAAACATCTAAGCTCTTTTTTGTATGTTAATCCACATTAAGCTCCCCAAAAAACAAGCTTAATGTCCCCCATTTTCTTTGTGGAAGGCTGAAATCTATGAAATGTCTTGGACATGTTTGGGATGTTGATAACTTGGCCTGTGCAAAGTTTCAAGTCAATTGATTGAGATTTAGGCAGTTTATTACACATTAAGCTACATTAAGCCGTTTTCCCTTTAAATGTTTTAGTCTGTCCCAGTGGGTACAAATATAGTGAAATATAGTGAAATGTGTAGATAGGCCCTAGCATTTTATAGTTTTGGTAGCAGCAAAGCAGACTGTACAGTCAGATTGTAATGTGTGTGACCGGCTTAAAGAAGTGCTGTATCCAGGCTACGGACATTCAAGTCTTTACGTATTCTTAACAAGTAGTAAATACGCTTTCAGACAAGACCTCATTGACCTCTGTAGCTGCAGACACTGGAGTAATTCAACCTCTAAGTTCATCAGATGCTCTGAAGTCATCCAAGTCTGGTGTCAGCATTTCATTCCCTCCCCTCTTCCTATGCATCTGCTCTGTGTATACATTAGAAGTCTGCTGAGCCATTGCTGGGGGAAGGGGGTGGGGAGGTGGGATCAGGGCAGGGGCGGACTGACAACTCATGGGGCCCCTGGGCAATAGGGGATCATGGGGCCCCTGTGTCCTTGCCCAAACTCAAAAAAGCCTATGAAAAAGGTACCAGGGGCATCTCATGGGGCCCCCTACAGACCCTGGGCCCTCGGGCAGTGCTCGAGTTTCCAAATGGTCAGTCCACCCCTGGATCAGGGTCAATTGAGCTGTGGAGTCACAGGTTCAGCTGAACTACTGAGTCATTGCTAGAAGAGGCAAGCAGGGTCAGCCAAGTTGTGGGCTCATTGCTAGGAGGGGGAGCAGAATGAGCTGAGTTGTTGAAAATCAAAGTTAAACAGTATTTGCTGTAAACTTGAAGGATGAATTACTCCGCAATACTTGCTGCTACAGAGGAAAGTGAGGGCTTGTTTTAAAGCATCTGTAAAGTGAAGGAAATTGGGTCAGGAAATTATATCTGAAAGGTATTATAAACACCACAATTATACGAATAAATGGTAAATGACATACGAGTGTAATGTATTCTAAACCTGAAAGAGATGCAAATTTTACATCAAGCAGCTGAGAGACCATTAGGCAAAGACAGACACTGTCTGTTGCCACCTCCCTCGAGATAAAAATCCCCTTACTTGGTGGGAGAGACCTTTTTATCTAGAATGAAAAGATTCCGGCAAGGTTAATCATCCATTTTAAACTCGTTTGGACTTTATTGCCCAGTTATAAAGATTGAATTTTTCATTTATAAGGGACACTTCCAATATTAAATAATCCTTTGTAGGACATTGTAGCTTTTCTTGCACATTGATAGGCAATCAGTGTTCAGTGATTGGAGTGAAGCTGTAATCTATGTTTTTTTTTTTTTCACAAAGTCAGAATGTACAATATATTGATAGAGCTGTGGAATTGTAACAACCTAAAATAAATTAAAGAGGCTAAGTCACTTTTGTTCTCTCGAAGGAAGATTTCCTATGATCCTCAGTGTCATCTACTGACCACATTATGACCACTAGATGAAACGGATGATCATAGGAAGCCAATATAGTTAAAGTTGATTATAAGGTTTTGCAGGTACAGCTATGTAAAATATTAAAAAATAAGTGCCAATACTGTTTAAATTACAGTAACATACTCTCTCACTCTGTTCAGTTGTTCTCTATTTTTTGGCACTGTGCCGAAAATGTAGAGTCTAATCTGCTGACTTCCTGAAGATTTACTGCTGCTCAGGGGCTCTGGGCTTCAGCAAAATGGCAGCCTCCAGCAAGAAGATACAGGAACAATGCTGGAGGCAGTTTAGCACACACTAATGTTGGCAGCAGGAATGTATGTTGCTTGCTAAAGAACATTATTACTTATCAAGTTTTTATTAGTAAAGTTCCACATTAAGTATAACAAAAAAAAAAAAATGATATATATATATATATATATATATATATATATATATAGTTATGTTCAAAATAATAGCAGTGTGTTGAAAAAAGTGAATAAAGCTGAAAATCCTTCTAATAGCTTTTATTTCCATCCACACAAATGCATTGGGAACACCACACATTCTATTCCAAATCAAAACATGAAAAAAAATACATCAATTTTGTGTTGTTCCTCTAAAAAAATGGAAGAAAAGTGAATATTAGACGGTTCAAAAAATCGCAGTGTTTGTATTCTTCTTTACAAACTCAAACATTCACTATATAAACTGAGAAATGATTGAAGATTTTGCTTTCCTTTGAATGACTTCATGAATATTTGGTTGTAGTCGCACTGTTTCTGAGAACTGCTGTACATCTGTGTTGCATGGAGTCACCCAACTTCTGGCCCCTGTGATCAGGTATTCCAGCCCAGGATGATTGGACCACATTCCACAGTTCTTCTCTATTTCTTGGTTTTGCCTCAGAAACGGCATTTTTGATGTCACCCCACAAGTTTTCTATTGGATTAAGATCCGGGGATTGGGCTGGTCACTCCATAACCTCAATTTTGTTGGTCTGGAACCCCAAACACACCAAACTGGTGTGTTTGGGGTCGTTGTCTTGTTGGAACACCCATTTCAAGGGCATTTCCTCTTCAGCATAAGGCAGCATGACCTCTTCAAGTATTCTGATGTATTCAAACTGATCCATGATCCCTGGTATGCGATAAATAGGCCCAACACCGTAGTATGAGAAACATCCTCATATCATGATGCTTGCACCACCATGCTTCACGGTCTTCACAGTGTACTGTGGCTTGAATTCAGTGTTTGGGGGTCGTCTGACAAACTGTCTCCGCCCACTAGACCCAAAAAGAACAATCTAACTTTCATCAGTCCACAAAATGTTGGGCCATTTCTCTTTAGGCCAGTCAATGTGCTCTTTGGCAGATTGTAACCTCTTCAGCACGTCTTTTTCTCCAACAGTGGGACTTTGCGGGGACTTCTTGCAGATAGCTTGGCTTCATATAGGCGTCTTCTAATTGTAACAGTCCTCACAGGGAACGTCACACCTTCTTTCATCTTCCTGGAGCTGATTGTTGGCTGAGTCCGCCCCATTTTGGCTATTCTTCTATCCATTCCAATGGTAGTGTTTCGCTTTCTTCCACGTCTTTGAGGTTTTGGTTGCCATTTTAAAGCATTTGCCATCATTTTAGCTGAGCAGCCGATCATTTTCTGCACTTCTTTATATGTTTTCCCCTCTCCAATCAAGTTTTTAATCAAGGTACACTGTTCTTCTGAACAATGTCTGGAACGACCCATTTTCCTCAGAATTTCAGAGAGAAATGCACTGTAAGCAGCATGTACAACATTTGCTGCCTTCCTTCCTTAAATAAGGGCAATAATTGCCACCTGTTTTTCCAAGAATGAATGACCTCACTAATAGAACTCCACACTGCTATTATTTTGAACATGCACCTTTCAATGAGTGATTCAATGACACAGAATCAGCAGCATGCATGTCATGACTGTTGGGTCTGTTGGATTTCTATTACTCTACTACACCTGCTAGGAAATTATTTGCCATGTAGAAATATCATTTCTGCCAAAAACAGTGATTGATCCGGTTAGTGATGTCTGACGGCTAGTATTTTGAACATAACTGTATATATATATATATATATATATATATATATATATATATATTTATTTATTTTATTTTTTTTTTTTTTCTTTAAATTTCAGTTTTGGATAGAGTGGAGAGAAATTAGAATACCTGTCAATTTTTTATTACTGTGTCCCTGTTAGGGAGATTCACCCTCTCTATTTGCCTACTGTTAACATAATAAAAAAAAGAGTCCACATTTTGAGTCCCCTGAACAGCAAGAGAGGAAATCATTTAATGAGGACACTAGTTCTGGTGACAACCAGGGAATCCCTCATTTTGAAGAGATTTCCTCACTTCCTGTTTTGGGCATTGGGCAGGAAGTAGAGGGATATCTCACCAATGGGACACAGATGACAAAATACTTCACATAGGTTATAACCCTCTCTTTCCAAAATAATAATAATAATACACTTTGGGGTTTATTTACTAAAGCTGGAGAGTCCAAAATCAGACTCCTTTCTACATAGAAACCAATCAGCTTCTAACCTCAGCTTGTTCAATGAAGCTTTGGCAATGAAACCTGGAAGCTGATTGGTTTCTATGCAGAAGGGAGTCTGATTTTGGACTCTCCAGCTTTAGTAATTAAACCCCCAAGTGTCTATAGTTTTTGACTCCATAGTGTTGGAGCTCAGGTTGGTTGTACAGAAGTTGATTGGCAGATTGAATTCTGTACAACCATTGTCCCCATAAATGGATTGAAATTCGGTGGGTCCCTGCTGAACCAGGTGAATTTCCGGCTTTACATTGAATAATTGCGTTCCTCCTCTTCCTCATTTGAGTGTTTCAAGCTTGGCGACCTAATGCACAAGCCTGAGCACTGCGATGTGGGAGGAGGTCATCTGCTCCCCCATACCCAGAAGCACCAGGTATTTGTTGAGCGCTCTAGCACAGTGGAGGAGCATGAAATAGACAAACATCCATTCATGGGTTCTTTTATTGCCAAGAGAACCTGTTAATTAGTTTTGATTGGGCAAAGTGACAGATTTTTTTTAACTACATAGACTTGTCTGTATTTCTATCCTTTATAGGTCAGGCATGAGATACGAAAAGAATGGCAGATGTGGAACCCGAACAGGCCATCCTTTGCCGTCAATAAACCAATCATAATGACATTGGATGCTTTGTGAACCTGTCACCATGGAATTGAGGGGTGTTTGCTTTAGTGCGGGGCCAAGGTGTACAGTGTACCAACACAACATCTCCAAAGCCATTCAACCGATTGTACATCATCAATGGGATGAATGTTACATTTTAAATTGTATTGTTTATCTGGTGTGTACCATTACAGTGCCAATATGTTTGTGATTGGTTTCCTCATGCAAAAAAAGGTAATTTTCCTCTCGTGAAGTGAACAAAAAAAAAAACTCACATGGAGCCGGCTTAAACTAAACTCTGGGATAAGCAGGCATTCTCTAAATACAAGATTCTCGTGTATTCTTCCTTGAATCTTGGTGTGCTCTGTGTATTAGTTCCAGATCTGTGCAGTAATCCAGTGTGAAACGTTCCTTCTGAGTGGGAGCTTCCTGTAATAAAGACCAGTTATTGTGCGAATTTCCCCAGACCCCACTCACGCTGTGTTTTGATGTGAGCTGTAAATGTTCTGTATTCTGTCCTTCTACAGTGTTTTGGTGTGTATTATTGTACAGTGATGGTGTGTTTATACGTTAGTGCATAGTGCGTTGCTGTACACTGTGTTAGAGTACAATGCGTTAGTGTATAGTGTGCTAGTGCGTTAGAGTACAATACATTAGAGCGTACAGTGTGTTTTGTTGTGTATTATTGTACAGTGATGGTGTGTTTATGGTTTGGGAGCATATGATGATCTTTGACTTGTAATCCTAACATGTCAATTTCTCTGCTCTTCTAAATCTGCACTTGGCTATAATGTGCTTATTTAGACGGAAATGCAATTTTAGGACAAACCTAATCAGAAATGTATGTGGGGGGGATTTGGGGAGGTGGGAGGTGTTTGTTTTTTTGACACTTTATTATGTATTTTTATCTTGATCTTTTGATCTGCAGCCTGTTTTGTGGATAGATAAACATACAAATAATTGATGGTGTGTGCTAAGTTTATGGCCTTGAAAATGTTGCTGGATTCATATTAACCGTTTGCTGCTGTACCCTGTAATAGCACTGTTCATTGGAAGGTGTGATCTTTTAGATTGTAAGCTCTTATGAGTAGGACCGTTCTATTTTAGCAACATCCATCCTGCTTTTTTTTTCCCACCAAGAAATTGACTGTACCTACTTGTTGCTGCTGTCAAAATAAATGTTGAATATGTATTTGATCAATAAACGTTTGGACTATGTATTTTTTGGTTTATTTCATGTTCTAGTTGAATGTACTCGCACCCATAATTTGTTTTTGCTACCTATATAATATGCTCAAATCTTCCTTGTTAGAGCGCACATGTGCAAGTATATCCTAAATAATCCAAAAGCCCCCTATTGCACCACCAATGTTATGTACCAACGAATAGGTCGTATTCAGTGTGCAGCTAGCTATTATCTGTATACAATCCTCTTTACAGTGATCATCAGGGCCTTCAATTTGTGTTCACATTGGCCCTTTAACCGCAAAATAACATATATTCACCAAAGTCAGATATATAATCACGATGCAGGAAAACCGCTATGGCACATGATGAGGCTCTGGAGCGGCTGTCATATGGGAAATACGTCATCACGTTGGCAGAAGGACATACGTGCGCACCCAGAAGTGGTAGTGGGGAGTCTCGGTGGTTAGGAGAGGAGTTGGGAGAGTTTCAAATTTGAGAGTGACAAAATTGGCTGATTTCTGTGAGCACATGAAGGCGAGATCGCTGCTCTCTACAGAGGAGCTGATCCTCATCTGCAAAGTAAGTGTGGCCATTGCAACAATGTTCATAGCATGTGGGGGGAATGTGATGGTTTGATGCTTTTTTGGGTTTACAGGTAATGTGAAGCTTTTGGGGGGCTAGCAGCCTGTCGCTTAGCGCACATGTGCATACACACGCTACTTCCTGCTTATCTGCACATTAGCTTGCGGGTATTGATGGGTCACCGATATTAACCATCCCAGCAGATAGGCCTTCATGTTTAAACTTTGCGTATATGTACATATATACCGAGTACAGTGCGTTAGTGTACAGTGCGTTAGTGTACAATGCGTTAGTGTATAGTGTGTTCGTGTATAGGGCGTTAGTGTATAGTGCGTTAGTGTACAGTGCGTTAGTGTATAGTGCGTTAGTGTACAGTGCGTTAGTGTTCAATGCGTTAGTGTACAGTGCGTTAGTGTATAGTGCGTTAGTGTATAGTGCGTTAGTGTTCAATGCGTTAGTGTTCAATGCGTTAGTGTATAGTGCGTTAGTGTATAGTGCGTTAGTGTACAGTGCGTTAGTGTATAGTGCGTTAGTGTATAGTGCGTTAGTGTACAGTGCGTTAGTGTATAGTGCGTTAGTGTTCAATGCGTTAGTGTTCAATGCGTTAGTGTACAGTGCGTTAGTGTACAGTGCGTTAGTGTATAGTGCGTTAGTGTACAATGCGTTAGTGTACAGTGCGTTAGTGTACAGTGCGTTAGTGTATAGTGCGTTAGTGTACAGTGCGTTAGTGTATAGTGCGTTAGTGTACAATGCGTTAGTGTACAGTGCGTTAGTGTACAATGCGTTAGTGTACAGTGCTTTAGTGTTCAATGCATTAGTGTACAGTGCGTTAGTGTATAGTGCGTTAGTGTACAGTGCGTTAGTGTATAGTGCGTTAGTGTTCAATGCATTAGTGTACAGTGTGTTAGTGTACAATGCGTTAGTGTACAGTTCGTTAGTGTACAATGCGTTAGTGTACAGTGCGTTAGTGTACAATGCGTTAGTGTACAGTTCGTTAGTGTACAATGCGTTAGTGTACAGTGCGTTCGTGTACAGTGTGTTAGTGTACAATGCGTTAGTGTACAGTTCGTTAGTGTACAATGCGTTAGTGTACAGTGCGTTAGTGTACAGTGTGTTAGTGTACAATGCGTTAGTGTACAATGCGTTAGTGTACAGTGCGTTAGTGTACAGTGCGTTCGTGTACAGTGTGTTAGTGTACAATGCGTTAGTGTACAGTTCGTTAGTGTACAATGCGTTAGTGTACAGTGCGTTAGTGTACAATGCGTTAGTGTACAGTGCGTTAGTGTACAGTGCGTTAGTGTACAATGCGTTAGTGTACAGTGTGTTAGTGTTCAATGTGTTAGTGTACAGTGCGTTAGTGTATAGTGCGTTAGTGTACAGTGCGTTAGTGTACAGTGCGTTAGTGTACAGTGCTTTAGTGTTCAATGCGTTAGTGTACAGTGCGTTAGTGTATAGTGCGTTAGTGTACAGTGCGTTAGTGTATAGTGCGTTAGTGTACAGTGCGTTAGTGTATAGTGCGTTAGTGTTCAATGCATTAGTGTACAGTGCGTTAGTGTACAGTGTGTTAGTGTACAATGCGTTAGTGTACAGTTCGTTAGTGTACAGTGCATTAGTGTTCACTGTGTTAGTGTTCACTGTGTTAGTGTACAGTGCGTTAGTGTATAGTGCGTTAGTGTACAGTGCGTTAGTGTACAATGTGTTAGTGTTCACTGTGTTAGTGTACAATGCGTTAGTGTACAGTGCATTAGTGTTCAATGTGTTAGTGTACAGTGCGTTAGCGTACAGTGCGTTAGTGTACAGTGCATTAGTGTTCAATGTGTTAGTGCATAGTGCGTTAGTGTACAGTGCGTTAGCGTACAGTGCGTTAGCGTATAGTGCGTTAGCGTACAGTGCGTTAGCGTATAGTGCGTTCGTGTACAGTGCGTTAGTGTACAGTGCGTTAGTGTACAGTGCGTTAGTGTACAGTGCATTCGTGTACAGTGCGTTAGTGTACAGTGCGTTAGTGTACAGTGCGTTAGTGTATAGTGCGTTAGTGTACAGTGCGTTAGTGTACAGTGCGTTAGTGTTCAATGTGTTAGTGTACAATGCGTTAGTGTTCAATGTGTTAGTGTACAGTGCGTTAGTGTTCAATGTGTTAATATATAGTGCGTTAGAGTATAGTGCGTTTGTACTCTAACGCATTGTACTCTAACGCACTGTAGTCTAACACACTATACACACAGGGGCGGACTGGCCATTTGGAAACTCGGGCACTGCCCGAGGGCCCGGGGTCAGTAGAGGGCCCCATGAGATGCCCCTGGTACCTTTTTCATAGGCTTTTTTGAGTTTGGGCAAGGACACAGGGGCCCCATGATCCCCTATTGCCCGGGGGCCCCATGAGTTGTCAGTCCACCCCTGCTATACACTAACATTGTACTCTATGTGTTAGAGTGCACAGTGCGCTAGTCTACAGTGCGTTTACAGAGTACACGGCATTTGCAATATTGGTGTATGTTTATTCAGCACAGATAATTGATCTCATTTCAGTTCTCAGGGAACAATCTTCTCCTCGGTCCCCCTGTTTATAAGGCGGAGGACATTTGTTTTCAGAAGAAAAAGAGAGAAGTTTTTCCTGTGAGAACAGCTGAGATCTGTGTAGAAGGGGGAGGGGCTGCATGTGATCTCCGGAGATAATTGTGCGATTACAGTGAAATCAAAGTCAAAAAGACAATGAAATGACCTGAAAATAATCACCACTCACCCCTGGTACTTTTTAATGCACCTTTTGGCACATTCTTTAAATGTGTATTTTGGCTCCTTTTTATCGCACATTTTAGCATCATTTATGTGCATTTTGCCTCTTTAACATGCTGTATTTTTTTAACACGCATTTTGACACGGGTTTTTTTAATGTGCGTTTTGACGCTTTTCCAAACACACATTTAGGCACAGGTTATTTTAACATGCATTTTGGTTTTCTTAGCATGTATTTTGACAATTTTTTAAAGTGCATTTTGATTTTGTTTTTAGGCATATTGGCAAACTGCACATCCGCCGGCCACTTTGGGGTGACAATAACAAAATAATGTCACCGCAAACATGACCTGCATTTCCAGAACACACACAAAAATGCTGGTACAAAATCAGCCAAAATACATGTTCCAAAAGCACCAAAATACACATAAAAATTTCAACTCACAATTTAACAAAAATATTTGTTGAAAAAAGCAGCAAAATGTTGATTAAAAACTGCACCACAATGAGCATTAAAAGGCCCAAAAAAGCAAAATGGAACCTTTTGTGGGCATGGAGTGTTGTGTGTTTTTTCAATGCTCATTTAGGTGCGTGGATAGTGTATTTGTCATATGTGCAGCAAAATGCGTGTCTGCTAACAGCATTTGGGGTGTCATTAACAATGAATGGCCCCCAAAAGTGCACCGCGTGTTTTAAGACTATTTTAGCACAATTTGAAATTGCGGCAAGAATTCTGCCAACAATTCTGCATTGCTCAGGTGATAACGTTCCAGTGCATTTTTGACGCATTCCAGTTAATTTTTTCCCCTCTATTTTTCTTCAATTTGATTAGGGACATGTGCGTTCCAGTGCATTTTTGGTGCGTTTTACCGCGTTCCAGTACAGTTCTGTGCAGGAATAATGCAGCCTGTTCTACTTTTTTTTTCTGATCCCCGGAATGCACTAAAACTGCAAGAACTGATGTGAACTATGACATTGACAACCATATAAGCTACTTTCTATGCGTTTGTGATGCCACCAAAAGCAACTGAAACACGTAGTGTGAACCGGCCCTAAATGTTATTATATGTAAGGGAACGGGACTGACCAGGAATTGTGAATTCAGTCAGACTAGTGGTGAGATACAATCAGGAATCGTATAATAATGCCAGATCTCAGCTGGAGGTGATAGGAAATGAGACACATTAACAAGATCAGGAAATAATATTACATAAAGAGTGGGGCGGGGATACATAGATTGGCAGATGGAACAGGTGATGGGGGGGAGGGGGTCAAGTTGTATAAGGAGAGAGGCTTGTATTAGTGAAGAGAAAGGGATCAGCAGTCTGGGGGAGAAGAGAAACAAAGTTGCAATCCAATATAAACAGAAGGAAAATTGACAGTGACAAACTTGTCAGAAGAACAGGACGCAGGTAACATCCACACCACTGAGCCGCTGTGTGATAGAATGAGAGGAGACTAATGCAGGCCATAGACTGGGAGAAAACCGGCCGTTTTTTTAACCAAAAAACAAATAATCGGTCGTTCAGTAGGCCGACGTTACCACCAACAGTAAAAAAAAAAATCAGCCAATTTTCTTCCCATCTACGGCCGGCATTTAATTACTTCTGTCCCTGCAGAGAGCCCCGCTATTATATTTGACATTAAAAAGTATTGCGGTTGCAACATTGTATCTATTTGTATTCATTTCGGATACAGATGGTTTTTTCCGGATACAAATAGATACATTGTTGCAACCGCAATACTTTTCAATGTCAAATATAATAGCGGACTGGAATTCTTCTTCTTTCTCTTCTTTTTTTCTCTTCTTTTTCCTCTTCTTTTTCTTTTTTTTTATTTCTCTTCTGCTTCTTTCTCTTAATCTTCTTTTTCTTCTGCTTCTTCTTTTCTATCTTCTTCTTTTTCTTCGTCTTCTTTTTTTTTTTTTTTTTTTCTTGCAGGTCACAGCTCATGCGCAGATTTTTTATCAGTAAAAAGATCGGCAGATTTGCCTATCATTGCCGCAAAAATCGGCCGATTTTTTTCAAACTTTACCAAACAAAAATATCTGCCAAAATCCAGAAAAACAGCTGGCCAATTAACCCATTAACGGTGCAAAAATCAGCCGATTTTCGACCCATCTATGGCCTGCATAAGAATGGAATTTATTAGGTGTAGATGGGATTGTCAGCGGCCCGGCACCCCCTTATCAGCGGCCCTGCATACACCAGTCAGCTGCTCTACTCCCTCTCCACTTTTTAGTCAGCAGCCAAAACCTTAATTGATTGATCAATATTCCTGGCACTGACAGAACCCTGGAAATTGACTTCTATATTTGAGGCTTTCATTATAGTCTGTAATGACAAGGAGCTTACAATCTAAGGACAGAAACTCAGACATATACTAGGCCCAATGAATCTAACAGTATGTCTTAGGAGTATTGAGCAGAAACACTCTTGCACAGAGAAAGCATGCAAACTCCAGACAGGTGCGGCCATGACTGGGATTAGAACCCCTGACCCAAGTGCTGCAAGCCCTGAGTGCTAACCACTAAGCCACTGTAACAGACAGATTGAGCTGGAATGAGGATATATAATTATATTGGGAAATTAGAACTGGACATTTTTTAAAATTATTTGACATATAAGTTTGAAAATGTTTGACATTCGAAAATAGGATGTATGACTTTGTAACTTTCATTAGGAAATGCATTACTATAGTTGGCTGATCATTTTTGGAGAAAAAAAAACAAGAAAATTAATAGAGGCAACAATAGGAACAAACAGAAAAAAAACAAAATGAAAAAGCTATTAACCGGTTGCCTACCAGCCACACTACATACACTGCGGCAGGGCGGCACCGCTGTGCAAAATCACGTTTGTAAACATCATTTTGCATATCAGGTAGGGGGTGTGCGAGGCGAGCGGCCGCCCTACCCACACCGCCGATTGCGGCCACGGGTGTCAATCACCGGGTCCCGGCCGGTCATTACCCGCCAGGTCCCGGCGATTGCCGGCAAACCGTGACACAGAGCACAGCTGTATTGTTTTCAATGCAGTTCTGCTCCCTGTCAGTTCCCAACACACTGTCACGGAGAGCAGAGATTAGCTTTCTGGGACAGTGTGCAACAGTGAAGTACACACCCCGCCCACTAGTAAAACACGCCCCTCACACAGTTAACCCTTTGATTGCCTAAAAAAAGTTAACCCCTTCCTCCCTAGTGCCATTAGTACAGGTTCAGTGGGTTTTTTTTGCACTGATCAGTGTATTGGTGTCACTGGGGATGTCAGTGACCCCAAGTCAGTTCCCCCCCAGTGTCAGAATGTCCACCGCAGTCCTGCCATAAGTCATATCTGTACCTAACATTTTGAGGTTATTTAACCACTAGGGGACCGCCCGCAGTACATATACTGCTACAAGGCGGCCCCTGTGCGCAGGATCACGTATTTAAACGTAACCCTGCAATTCGGGGTAGGGAGCATGCGCAAGGCACGCGACCACCCTACCCACTGCACCAATAGTGACTGTGGGTGTCAATCACCTGATCCCAGCCAGTGATTACCCGCCAGAGCCCTGTGATTGCTGGCAAACACTGACGGGGAGGAAGGCTGCTTTGTTTTCAATGGAGCTCTCCTCCCTGTCAGTTTTTAGCACACTGTTTCGGATCGCAGCCTTCCGGGACAGTGTGTAACAGAGAAGAACACCCCCATGCCCACTAGTAAAAGACTCCCCTTACACAGTTAACCCTTTGATTACCTCCAAATGTTAACCCCCTCCTCCCCAGTGCCATTTGTACAATGTCAGTGGTTTTCTTTTTGCACTGATCACTGTATGGGTGTCACTGGGGATGTCAGTGACCCCAAGTCAGTCCCCCCCCCCCCCCAGTGTCAGAATGTCCGCTGCAGTCCCGCAGTCTCACCTTAAGTCAGTGATTGCCGCCATAAGTCACTGATTGCCACTATTATTAGTATTAAAAAAAAATCCAGTATCTATACTGCCATTTTTAAACGCTATAACTTTCACATAAACCAATTAATTTACACGTATTGGGAGTTTTTTTTAGCAAAGACATCGCAGAATACATTTTGGCTGAAATTTATGATGAAATTTGATTTTTAAATTTTTTTACTGGACATGTTTTATAGCAAAAAGTCCAAAATATTGTTTTTTCTCTCAAAATTGTCAGCCTTTTTTTTTATAGCGCAAAAATAAAAAATGCACAGGCAATAAAATACCACCAAAAGAAAGCTCATTTCGTGGTGCAACATTGCATGACCGCAGTTAAAGTAATGCAAACCGCTTATGTTATTACTTCCTGACCGCCCTATAGCAGAAATACCGCTCCTGGGCGGCACAGGTGCGCAAAATCACATATAGATATTTATATGTGATTCGCGCTCCCGCGGTTTTCATGCCCCTCCCAGATAGCGTCAGATTGCCCACTAGTACACCAGTAATCACATTTAACCCTTTGATTGCCAGGAACACGTCATACACAATAAACCTCCATTACTAGTATAGTGTCTGAACGGATCAATATCTTTGATCAGATCAGCACTATACCAGCGTTCCCATTAGTATAGCGTCCCCAAAAACGCAGCGTTAGCGGGATCAGCCCCGGCACCTGCCAGCACCTACGTTTAGCCCCTATGCTTACCTCCCCCCACATAGATATGAGAGTATAATGTGTTTTATGCATTTCAGCGACAATACACTCTGTCATCCTCGGGGTAACCCTGAATTTGACCGGCTCCACAAAGTTGAGCCCCTCACAAATCACCTTAACCAAAAATTTGCAGATGTCTATACTCCCCAGCAAAACATCTGCGCTGATGAGTCCCTCTTTAATTCTTCTGGCTGCCTTGCATTCAAACTATTTCTCCCCAGCAAGCGTGCCAGATATGGGGTCAAGATGTAGAAGACCTGTGAGAGGACAACAGGCTATACTTATAAGTTTTGGATTTACGAGGGAAAAGATAGTCACGTGGAGCCCCCCGGATGCCCAGACTACATGGGGAGCAGTGGCAAGATAGTTTGGGACTTGGTGTCATCCTTTTTCCATATGGGGTACCACTTATATGTGGACAATTTTTATTCAAGCGTGCCACTATTTAGACATTTGTACAATCTTGGAACTGGCGCATGTCACCTAATGTGTGCCCCCCATTAGAAGTGGGTGGATGCAGGGCGGTATATTCTAATGGTGGGCACACCACACACTTTTTCTGGCAGAGATTTATTCCCTTTTTTTCATTCAGTCCACTGGCTGCATACAAAAAAAAAAAAGGACATAGCATACAGTATATGCCCAACAAGGACCAGCGACGTACTGGTACATCACTGGACTTTGGTTATACCAGGATGATGCCTACAGCTGCAGGCATCATCCTGGTATCATTTTTTTCAGCTGGCAATCAGTTTTCATGTAAAAGCAATCTTAGTGGCCTATTATCTGCAGGATTGCTTTAACAAGCATACACCAGTCAGCTGCTCTACTCCCTCTCCACTTTCTAGTCAGCAGCCAAAATCTTAATTGATTGATCAATATTCCTGGCAATGACAGAATCCTGGAAATTGACTTCTATATTTGAGGCTTTCACAATAGTCTGTAATGACAAGGAGCTTACAATCTAAGGACAGAAACTCAGACATATACTAGGCAGGAGATGATGCCCCCCCTCCCCCGCTGCCTTCCACGGTCTTCTCGGGCAGTCGCGTGCCATCGGGAGAATGCAGCCGGTGTTTCTGCCAGCTGATCATAGAGCTGATTGGAGACCAGAATGGTGCCAAGAATGGTGCCAATCATCTCTATAGTCTAAGAAATCGGAAGCTACGAGCATTTCATCACTTCAGTTTCACAGGATATAAACAGCGCCATTTGTAAATTGGGAAAGCATTTGATCACACCGATCTTGGTGAGATTAGATAATGTAAGGGCAGAGGAGATATCTAGAGTCTGATAGACCCCAGATTTCTCAAAAAAAGAATATATGACAATGGCCATTGAAGTTATAGGGGATATTTGCATTCCCTGTGATAGCATTAAAAGTGATAAAAAAAGGGACAGTGTAAAAATAATAAAAAAAAATCAAAATAACTTAAAAAAAAAAAATTCTCTCGCCCTCCCGTACACGAGTGAACCTGCATTCGTGAGCGTTGACCCTGTGCCAGTATGGAAGCAGCGGTTGCACCATACATGTAATCACGACCATTTTCTCTCGAATTTTAAAATTAATTACACTAAATCAAAGGCTTTGAATTTGACTGTAAGTCCTTCTTCCTTAGACCTCATCAAGCGAAATTGCTCTTTCAAGTGGGTCCCTATAGCCCTTAAATATTTAGGCATATGGCTTACTCCAAATCTGAAGGATTTAGACACGCAGAACTTTGTCTCTTTATTACGCAAGATTCGGAACGATCTCAATATTTGGCACACAAAAACCTTCTCCTGGTTTGGCAGAGCAGCAATCATCAAAATGAATATTCTTCCTCAGATACTGTATTGTATGAATGCTCTCCCTATTAGGCTCCCTTCCATCTTTTTTAAGCAATTACAACAGGCTCAGAGGGCCTTTGTGTGTGCCAATAAAAAAATGCCAATAAAAAAATGCGGATTCGATTTCAACTAATCATGCGCACTAAAGATTCTGGGGGTATGGGGTTGCCAGACTTTAAAAAGTACTATTACGCTACTCACATTACCAGAATCATAGACTGGAATTGTCATTTCATACATAAACACTGGGTTTTCATTGAAAGCTCCTACTCTTCAGCTCCTTTAAGATTCTCACCATGGCTGTCAATGTCTACCCACTCGAAGCGTTTGTTGGCTCATCCCTTAATTGGTGCGACTTTAGATGCATATCATGATTTTGAGAAGGTTGAGGGTTTTGCGTGTGCTCCAGGTCCCCTCACCCCCATTGCTGACAACCCTGAGTGTCCCCCTGGGTTGGAGCGTGGAGTGATTCCGGTGCACGGGTCGGGACTGCCTTTGTTGGCGACTGACTATTTTAAGCGAGGGGGAGTTAGGCCCAAAGGTGAGCTCTAGCTGATTTGTGGTCAGACTTCTCTCTCATACTGGACTTATTTTCAAATACACAATTACTTGATGAACCACAGATGGCAGGCAGCCATTTCCAGACCTCTTACGACCCTAGAAATGCTACGTCTGGAAGGAAAACACGTTGACAAAACCACCTGTTTGGCCTATTTTTGGCTTCAAAACAATGCCTCTGCCACCCCCGACAATTTTCGGCTAGGTTGGGAATCAGCTTTTCAGACAGAGTTCTCCAATGACCAGTGGAGAAAAGCTTGCATCTTTGCTCACAAATGCTCCATTAGCACCAGGACTCAAGAAACCTCCTATTAATTGTTAACACGTTGGTACGCTACACCGGACAGGTTAAAGAGGTGGTTCCCCCAGACGTCAGGCCTATGCTGGCACTGTGAGTCAACTGAGGGATCCTTGTTTCATATTTGGTGGCAATGCCCATGGCTCAAGCCATTTTGGGATGATGTTCGAGCTGATCTACTCTATTAAGGGGACTGCATTGACATTAACCCCTGAATGTTGCATCCTTCATATTTCTAAGTGTTCCCTGAAATCGTACAAGAAATCCTTGGTGCGGCACCTTTTGAATGCAGCTAAGTCCTTAATTCCCAGGCACTGGAAGACCACTCATACCCCCTCGATCCAAGTCTGGATAAGAGAAGTTAATGCCATTCAGGAATTGGAATGCACACTGGCTATGACTGATGACATGGTAACCAGATTCCACAAATTGTGGTCCTGTTTGTATGCTTTCATGTTTTCAGAAAAGTATAAGGGGCTGAAGGGCAAATAGCTCTTTTTCTCTCCTGGACATGTGAGCCATGCCAGTGAATTCTTGACACCTCTCACAAGGATGGTCCTGCTCTTACTATTGTTGTTCTCATGCTTTCTCTACTAGCTTTTCATTTTCTTTTGTTCATACACTCCTTTATATCTGACTTGACATTTGTACCTGCAAATTGTAAACGTTTTAATATATGAACGCTTTCTGCAGAATAATGTTGTGATTATGCCACTGAGTTTTCTCCAAAACTAATTTGTATAATTGTGTACTACATGATACGATATTATGTCATGCCTCCTTGCAGTTCATTTCTGTTCATATATTCTGCTTTTTGTCTGAAAAAAAGCCAATTGTTTAAAAAAAAAAAATCTAATGGGCCTCCTAATAAAAAATTATGATAACTAAACACATAATAAAATACATATAAGATATAAAATCAGATAAGGGGGAAGAATAACTCATAACCGACATAAAATAATAGTAAAACTAAAAATTCAAAAAAAGGGGCAGAATATTAAATAATGAATAAAAAAAATGTACCAAAAAGGAGGAGGGAGGAAGGAGGAAGGAGGGAAACCAGTAAAAAACATATGAATTAATAATCACTTATAAAACAATTGGTATCAAAATCAACATTTAATCCTTTGGATACAAAAGTCTGGAGCTTATAAATCCAACTCTTTTTGGCTGAGTGTCAGGGACCATCGCGACGCATGGGTCTGCACATGCGTAGGTGTCTGTCAAGACATGCAGGCAGCAGGGCACTAGGACCCAGGTGCACCCGTCGCCTATGACGGTGCTGGGCACGCACTAGGACCTAGGCTGCGCCTGTCATGTGCAGGGTGGGCTACTTAAACCAGCCCTGCACAGACACAAGTTGCCGTATGGTCTGATCTGATTCCTGTGTTCCTGTATTCTGTTGCTGAAGATTCGTTGCTGACCTGCCTGGACCTGACCTCTGCTGACTTCTCCTGCTCTGACCTGTCAGGGCAGGAGCTGAGGAACGGACAGGCAGGCCTAACAATGTAACGCACTGGCTGACGACAACCACCACCCACAGACCGAAGTCCCTCAGGGCGCGGAGTCTAAGTCCCAGGCTGCCCTTCACCAGGGCCCCTGATGGTGGGGATGGACTTGACGCAGCCAGGAACCAGGTCGCGGCCCCCGAGACACCTCAGCTGCGGTAATGGCCGCCGCCAATGGCGTGTAACTGGTGGAAGAGACAAAAGAGTAGTCAGACAAGCCAGGGTCAACAACAACAGGACAAAATGGTACAGGACAGCAGACGAGAATCACAGGTCACAAGCCGGGTTCAGCAACAGAGGGTCAGATCAAAGGAGAATACAAAGAATAGTCAAGTCACAAGCCGAATCAGAATACCAGGAGAGTCACAAGAGTCAGAACAGAGTAATAGCAACACAAAGACACAAGACACAAGTGCAAAGAGCATGTGCGGGCCACAGGCTTATATGTCATCAGCCACACCCCTCTGGGGGATGGACCACAGAAACCTGAAGGCATAAAAGGATTCCCATCATGCACAGCAGAATCCAAGATGGACGCCAGCACATGGAGTAACATAACCTCAGGGAAAAGGTAGGACCTTGACATGACCCCTGGCTAAGTTTGACCTCTCTTTGGATATCCCTACCTGATCTGAACTACTGGTACCAACCCCGGTGAGTGACCTGACTATTCTTCTGCCTGCTGCCTTGTACTACGCTGACCTCTCTGTTACCGACCTGGCCCGTCTGACCACGCTCATCCATCCATCCCTCCATCCGGCACGGATCCAGCCATCCCTGCTTCCACCTTCTGCCTCTTCACGTCAGGCTCTCCACCTGCACAGACCCCCGGCGGATTCCTCTACCACAGACGGGTGTACTCAGGGGCCGCGACCTGGTTCCAGTCTGCTCCAAGTCCATCCCCACCATCAGGGGCCCTGGTGAACAAGCAGGCTGGGGCTTAGACTCCGCGCTCTGGGGAATCCTGTCCTGTGGGCTGCTAGAGGTACCACCAGGCGGTTGCTAACACTGAGGACCCTAATTTTATGGCTACCTCACCAATGTCTGTAATACACGTCTACTCCCCAAAATTGAAGCTCTGTGGGGTCTTTGTTGTGATATCTCAGGAAATGTTTAGATAAATGATGTTTGGTGGATCCTTTACTGATATTCTGAATATGTTCCTAAATTCTTATTTGAAATGGTCTCTTAGTTTTTCCTACGTATTGTTTGTAACATGGGCACTGGAGTACATAAACCAGGAAATACAATATTTGATGGAATATTCCTTCCCAGTTGATGTAGCTATAAATGTATTCCTTCTCAGTTGTTTTTTGTTAGTTTCATTACATGCATAGCATTTTTTGCAGGGAAAAAAACCTTTTCCTTCAAAGAAGGTCCATCCTCTCTTACCAGGGGGATCCAGCACCTCTTCACTAGTTTATTCTTAATTGTGGCACTCGTCTATATACAAATTGCGGCCTCTCAGGTAATATGTCTCTTAAGTGTTTATCAGCTTTCAAGATGGGCCAGTATTTCTTAAAAATATGTTCCACCTTCCTATATTGAGCATTATAGTCCAGAATATTGGGCAAAATATTTTTGTGTGTGTCCATCTTCTTCTTATCTATTAGTAAAGTGCCTCTACTCATTGATCAGACCTCTTTCATTTTCTCTCCTGTAAACGATTTGTCATATCCTTTCTTGATGAATCTATTACCCATTTGTTATGTCTGTGATATATAGCATTCCTTATTCATACAGTTCCTTCTAAGCCTGATAAACTGTCCCTTGGGTATGCTAATGAGCCATGGATCAAAATGACACCTATGTGTGGGGATGTAGCTATTACTGTCCACTTCTTTGAAATAGATCTGGGTTTCCAGTCTATTATTAACATAAATCTCCAAGTCCAAAAAACAAATCCTTTTATCATCCACTTCCCAAGACAATTGAATATTTTTCTCATTATTATTGAGATGAGAAAGATAAAGTTCTAATTTCTCCCGGTCACCCTGCCCCACCATTATCATGTCATCAATGTAGCGTCTGTATAATAACAATTGTTGTTGTTGTTTTTTATATATAACTTCCTCCTCCCATAGGAACATGAATAGGTTCAAATCCTTTCTCAGTGAATCTATTACCCATTTGAATCTATTCATGTCCCTATCGGAGGAGGAAGTTATATACAAAAAACAACTACAAGAATTGTTATTATTCCCTCACACCATAAAATTAGGGTCCTCAGCCAAAAAGAGTCCTGTTGGATTTATGAGCTCCAGACTTTTGTACCCAAAGGATTAAATGTTTTATAAGTTTTAGAAGTAATTATATTGTTTTATAAGTAATTATTATTCAGTATGTTTTTTTTCTAGTTTCCCTCCTTCCTCCCTCCTCCCTTTTGGTACCTTTTTTCATTCAATATTTAATATTCTGCCCCTTTTTTTGCATTTTTTTTTTTAATAATTTTTTTTTGTCGGTTATGAGTTATTCTTCCCCCTTATCTGATTTTATAGTCTGATTTTATATCTTACATGTATTTTATTATGTTTTTAGTTATCATAATTTTTATTAGGAGGCCCATTAGATTTTTTTTATCCTTTACCTATATTTTCCTCCCCACTGGCCATTTTTTTGCTTATTACTTTAGCATCTATGGATCATTATATATAAATAAAGAACCAGCGCCACGGAAATTATATAAAACAGTAAGCTGCAAAACCTAGCCTATAAACTTATAGGATATACAAAACTTCAAAAAAATAGGTTGCGCTTAAATACATACAAACGTGTAACAAAAAAATAAATAACAAAACAATAAGAAACAATATTTTGAATCAAAATAAAATCCAGCAAAAACGAAAAAGTCCAAAAGTTCAAATAATCAATAATGTCCAAAATAATTAATCACCAAGTAAATCCACCACCAAAAATGCTTAAATAGAACTCACCAGAGTCATATGCTGATTGTTGAAAAACCAGCATATAGTACTTGTTATTCTGGGAGAAATTAGTAATATGGTGACAACAACACTGAAGAAATGAGGGACGAACTCCAACAGATGATGTGCTGCAAAGTTGAAAATCCACTCCAAAGGTGATTTATAGAGATGAGCGAATTGAACCAGGCGAAGTGGAATTCGTTTCGAATTTCAGGAAAAATTAGATTCGCGTCGAATCCGAATATTTGCATAATTCGGGTGCGCGAATCGGATTTTTCCCGATCAGCCGGCAAAAGTGTCCCTGCAGAGAGCTCCGCTATTTCTGACAGTTCTCTGACAGTTCCTTCACATGTACAGCGGTTGAAACATTGTATCTATTTGTTTCCATTTAGGATACAGATGTTTTTATTCGGAAATAAATAGATACAATGTTTCAACCGCTGTACATGTGAAGGAACTGTCAGAGAACTGTCAGAAATAGCGGAGCTCTCTGCAGATACACTTTTTGCTGTACTGGAATACTTCTTCTTTTCATTCTTCTTTTCATTCTTCTCATTCTTCTTTTCATTCTTCTTCTCATTCTTCTTTTCATTCTTCTTCTTCTTTTCATTCTTCTTTTCATTCTTCTCATTCTTCTTTTCTTCTTCATGAAAAGAAGAATGAGAAGAAGAATGAAAAGAAGAATGAAAAGAAGAATGAGAAGAATGAAAAGAAGAATGAAAAGAAGAAGAAGAATGAAAAGAAGAATGAGAAGAAGAATGAGAAGAATGAAAAGAAGAATGAGAAGAATGAAAAGAAGAATGAAAAGAAGAAGAAGAAGAATGAAAAGAAGAAGAAGAATGAAAAGAAGAATGAAAAGAAGAAGAAGAATCTTTTCATTCTTCTCATTCTTCTTTTCATTCTTCTTCTTCTTCTTTTCATTCTTCTTCTTCTTTTCATTCTTCTTTTCATTCTTCTTCTTCTTCTTTTCATTCTTCTTCTTCTTTTCATTCTTCTTTTCATTCTTCTTCTTCTTCTTTTCATTCTTCTCATTCTTCTTTTCATTCTTCTTCTTCTTCTTTTCATTCTAATTCTTCTTTTCATTCTTCTTTTCATTCTTCTTCTTCTTCTTTTCATTCTTCTTTTCATTCTTCTTCTTCTTCTTTTCATTCTTCTTCTTCTTTTCATTCTCCTTTTCATTCTTCTTCTTCTTTTCATTCTTCTTCTTCTTCTTTTCATTCTTCTTTTCATTCTTCTCATTCTTCTTTTCATTCTTCTCATTCTTCTTTTCATTCTTCTTTTCATTCTTCTTCTCATTCTTCTTTTCATTCTTCATCTTTTCATTCTTCTTTTCATTCTTCTCATTCTTCTTTTCTTCTTCATGAAAAGAAGAATGAGAAGAAGAATGAAAAGAAGAATGAAAAGAAGAAGAAGAATGAAAAGAAGAATGAGAAGAGAATGAAAAGAAGAATGAAAAGAAGAATGAGAAGAATGAAAAGAAGAATGAGAAGAATGAAAAGAAGAATGAAAAGAAGAAGAATGAAAAGAAGAATGAGAAGAAGAATGAGAAGAATGAAAAGAAGAATGAAAAGAAGAAGAAGAATGAAAAGAAGAAGAAGAATGAAAAGAAGAATGAAAAGAAGAAGAAGAATCTTTTCATTCTTCTCATTCTTCTTTTCATTCTTCTTCTTCTTCTTTTCATTCTTCTTCTTCTTTTCATTCTTCTTTTCATTCTTCTTCTTCTTCTTTTCATTCTTCTTCTTCTTTTCATTCTTCTTTTCATTCTTCTTCTTCTTCTTTTCATTCTTCTTCTTCTTCTTTTCATTCTTCTTTTCATTCTTCTTCTTCTTTTCATTCTTCTTCTTCTTCTTTTCATTCTTCTTTTCATTCTTCTCATTCTTCTTTTCATTCTTCTCATTCTTCTTTTCATTCTTATCATTCTTCTTTTCATTCTTCTTCTCATTCTTCTTTTCATTCTTCTTTTCATTCTTCTCATTCTTCTTCATGAAAAGAAGAATGAGAAGAAGAATGAAAAGAAGAATGAAAAGAAGAATGAAAAGAAGAAGAATGAGAAGAAGAATGAAAAGAAGAATGAAAAGAAGAAGAAGAATGAAAAGAAGAATGAGAAGAAGAATGAGAAGAAGAATGAGAAGAATGAAAAGAAGAATGAGAAGAATGAAAAGAAGAATGAAAAGAAGAAGAAGAAGAATGAAAAGAAGAAGAAGAATGAATGAAAAGAAGAATGAAAAGAAGAAGAATGAAAAGAAGAATGAGAAGAAGAATGAAAAGAAGAATGAGAAGAAGAATGAAAAGAAGAATGAGAAGAATGAAAAGAAGAATGAAAAGAAGAATGAGAAGAATGAAAAGAAGAATGAAAAGAAGAAGAAGAAGAATGAAAAGAAGAAGAAGAATGAAAAGAAGAAGAAGAAGAATCTTTTCATTCTTCTCATTCTTCTTTTCATTCTTCTTCTTCTTCTTTTCATTCTTCTTCTTCTTTTCATTCTTCTTTTCATCCTACTTCTTCTTCTTCATCCTCATCCTCTTCTTCTTCTTCTGAGGATGAGGATGAAGAAGAAGAAGAAGAAGAAGTAGGATGAAAATAAGAAGAATTCCAAGCCGGCAAAAAGTGTATCTGCAGAGCTCCTCTATTCTGCAGATACACTTAGAGGAGCTCTGCAGATACACTTTTTGCCGGTTTGGAATTCTTCTTATTTTCATCCTACTTCTTCTTCTTCTTCTTCATCCTCATCCTCATCCTCGGAAGAAGAAGAGGATGAGGATGAAGAAGAAGAAGAAGAAGTAGGATGAAAATAAGAAGAATTCCAAGCCGGCAAAAAGTGTATCTGCAGAGCTCCTCTAAGTGTATCTGCAGAATAGAGGAGCTCTGCAGATACACTTTTTTCCGGCTTGGAATTCTTCTTATTTTCATCCTACTTCTTCTTCTTCTTCTTCATCCTCATCCTCAGAAGAAGAAGAAGAGGATGAGGATGAGGATGAAGAAGAAGAAGAAGTAGGATGAAAATAAGAATTCCAAGCCGGCAAAAAGTGTATCTGCAGAGCTCCGCTATTTCTGACAGTTCTCTGACATTCACTCCATACAGCGGTTGAAACATTGTATCTATTTGTTTCCATAAATGGAAACAAATAGATACAATGTTTCAACCGCTGAGCTCTGCAGATACACTTAGCGGAGCTCTGCAGATACACTTAGCGGAGCTCTGCAGATACACTTTTTGCCGGCTTGGAATTCTTCTTATTTTCATCCTACTTCTTCTTCTTCTTCTTCCTCTTCATCCTCATCCTCTTCTTCTTCTTCTGAGGATGAGGATGAAGAAGAAGAAGAAGAAGAAGAAGAAGAAGAAGAAGAAGTAGGATGAAAATAAGAAGAATTCCAAGCCGGCAAAAAGTGTATCTGCAGAGCTCCTCTAAGTGTATCTGCAGAATAGAGGAGCTCTGCAGATACACTTTTTGCCGGCTTGGAATTCTTCTTATTTTCATCCTACTTCTTCTTCTTCTTCTTCTTCTTCTTCTTCATCCTCATCCTCTTCTTCTTCTGAGGATGAGGATGAGGATGAAGAAGAAGAAGAAGAAGAAGTAGGATGAAAATAAGAAGAATTCCAAGCCGGCAAAAAGTGTATCTGCAGAGCTCCGCTAAGTGTATCTGCAGAGCTCCGCTAAGTGTATCTGCAGAGCTCCGCTAAGTGTATCTGCAGAGCTCCGCTAAGAAATAGCGGAGCTCTGCAGATACACTTTTTGCCGGCTTGGAATTCTCCTTCTTCTCATCCTTCTTCTTCTTCTCATCCTTCTTCTTCTTCTCATCCTTCTCCTTCTTCTCATCCTTCTTCTTCTTCTCATCCTTCTTCTTCTTCTCATCCTTCTCCTTCTTCTCATCCTTCTTCTTCTTCTCATCCTTCTCCTTCTTCTCATCCTTCTTCTTCTTCTCATCCTTCTTCTTCTTCTCATCCTTCTCCTTCTTCTCATCCTTCTTCTTCTTCTCATCCTTCTTCTTCTTCTCATCCTTCTTCTTCTTCTCATCCTTCTGCTTCTTCTCATCCTTCTCCTTCTTCTCATGCTTCTTCTTCTTCTTCTCATCCTTCTTCTTCTCATCCTTCTCCTTCTTCTCATCCTTCTTCTCATCCTTCTTCTCATCCTTCTCCTTCTTCTCATCCTTCTCCTTCTTCTCATCCTTCTCCTTCTCCTTCTTCTCATCCTTCTCCTTCTCCTTCTTCTCATCCTTCTCCTTCTCCTTCTTCTCATCCTTCTCCTTCTCCTTCTCATCCTTCTCCTTCTTCTCATCCTTCTCCTTCTCCTTCTCCTTCTTCTCATCCTTCTCCTTCTTCTCATCCTTCTCCTTCTTCTCATCCTTCTCCTTCTCCTTCTTCTCATCCTTCTCCTTCTCCTTCCTCATCTCCAAGGGCATTTAAATTAAAGGTACAGTGTTCTGCACTAATTTAAAGGCTCTCTGAAGCCTAGAAACCCTTTTTATAAGTTAAATTCGTAGCGAATAAATTCGCATCGAATCGAATTTCTTCCTCAAATTCGGCGAATCAGCCGAATCAAATTTTTGAATAATTCGCTCATCTCTAGTGATTTAGTATCCAAACTGAGAGATGATCAGACTGTCACTCAAAAGAAAAAAGTGAACAATCATGGTGCAGTATGTTTTAAAAAGCATCAAACTTTAATGAAGAAATGCACTTACAAGCAAGGTGTCCAGACTGACACCAGTATAGACAGCGTGTGTAACTATTATTATTATACAGTATTTATAAAGCGCCAATAGTTCACTCAGCGCTGTGTAATGAATACAGGCGACTCAGACCCAGCCAAAACATGCACATGCAACGTGCAGACAAACCAAACGTATTCTGAACCTCACCTCCAAAGGCATCGCTCTAAGCTTTTCGTCATCGACAGGATTTTGCTCTCGTTTGATTGCTTTGGCTGTTGCTTTTTATGCGTTTTTGACATTGTTACCATGTGAGTTCATATACCTCAATATATGATATGACTTTTAAAGAAGCTTACTGCACTGTGGTCTTCTTTGTGGTTGTCCAGCTTTATCCACAGAGCCGGTTGTACTGAAATCAGGTGCCATATGTGAAGATCCAGCGGTGAGTCAGAAGGGGAAAATTGCCCACAGAGGAGCAAGTTATGTGTTACCCCCACTAATAGGGGAGATGCTTTTCTGACCCATGTCCACATACAGGGCCATGTGAGAAGGTGGGAGTCCACCCGGAAGTCTATGTCCACTGTGGAGATTCACGTTTATTGAGGATTTGCAGCACTGGGAATTTGGGTGCAATCACCAGCAGGAAGATATTTCACCCACTTGGATTATTTGAAGCAATTCTATTTATTATTATTCCTAGATTGTAAACTCGAAAGAGTAGGGCCCTCTAACCCTCGTGTGCTGTTTGTAGTTGCTGTACTGTCTCATGTATTGTCCCCCCCTCTACTGTACAGCGCTGAGCAAACCCTTTGGCGCTATATAAACTCGATGTAATGTAATTATTCATGTTTCATCATTTTTTGGGACTATTAATCACATTCTTGTTTGTATATTCATTATCTTTTGTTAGCAGTGTGACACTTTTACCTTTTTCATTTTGGTGCTATTCTTGCATTTTTTCTTCAGTGTAGGAAGAACTAGTGATTTTAATAGTGACATAGCTAAGGCCTCTGGGCATACTGTACATCCATCCTATCCACAGTCTGCGGTGGGTCCTGTCTTAGATATCATTCAATATTTAGGCCACTACTCTGGACGCAAGGTTTATTGGAGCAAATCCAATATTTTATCCAAGATTCAATCACTTGATCTACATCTAACTGTTGAAAATAAACTCACTGATTATAAAATACCTTGGAGTAGATATCTAACTACTTTTACAGTGCTAGTAAAGATTAACATAACTATTTTTAAAAATTGTTCCCTCCCCTCTCTTGTTACCTATCCTGCATACCCTGTAGAAAACAGATGTGTAACTTACTTTTTTTTTTATCCCGCTAGATCACACAATCCTGCAGTTTCGGCCCCCCTGTATATGGAAGTGCTCAACAATAGATGTGACTTCCTGGAACTGGGGTGTCTGTCACCCATGGGCTCCCATTGTCCCTCCATTGTCACATTCCTATGCAGCAGACAGCATGGCAACAGAAGAGCTGCAGGATTATGTGACCGGACCAGAGCAGGTTAAAAAAATTATATTTAAGATGTGCAGCAACAGTCCAGACTTTAGGGTGTGCGATCCCAATAGAAACTCTCCAGGGATCCTCAGGTTCAGGACTGCTGGACAGTGGATTCAGTGGAGTACTGGTCATACCTACCTGACAACAGCAAAACGCTATGGCTGCAGGAGGCTACAGGAGGCTACAGCAGTAAGAAAAGGTGCTGCAGGTGGGTACGTGTTTAAAGACTAGGGGTCTAGGACAACAGTGGGTGTCACATTGGGGTAAATGGCTTTTAGAACCATTTTAAAGTAGCCTGCACAGTGTCTCAACCCCATACTGTACTTCTCTTTAGATAAAGGATTGCTTTTCCTCCACATCGTTGGTAGAGACTCTTGCTCCTTCAACATGAAGTTTGCCAACCTTTGCTTGGAACACCAGGTTGATCAAACGTGTCTCCCTTTGACAATGTCTTGTCCATATTTGATAATTTGTTTGCTCGTTCAGCTTCCAGACATTGAAGTAGTATTAAACCCAAAAGAGGGGCGCATGCGCGACCAGGGAAGATGAAGGTCGCATCCCTCTGAAGCTCCGGGCCTTAGCGACTCACCCACGGCGCAGCGTCCACCTCCAGACGTCCCTGGGTGAGTCACATCAGCTCTGAACCCGGCCCAGCACAATAAGGGAAAAGATAATGGGGAAGATCGGGCACTGGAAGCCCCCATCCCCCTCCCGGCTGCAGCGGTTCCTCAATAGGCCGCAATCCTGGCCTCAATTACGGCCGCGACCCAGGGAACAAGCTCTGGGCCCCCAGTGGCGGCCGGAGGTACTGCAACCACTAACTACACTGTGCACCCAGCATCCCCATCGTCTCCTAACCCCCAGATGAAGGATCCGGAGCCCCTGACACTGGTAGGGGGGCATTAGAACACCCTTCACAATCGCCCCCATGGTTCTAGAAGCAGATTGACGCATCGACAGAACCCACCGATCAATAGGCCCTAGACCTGCTGACGGCACCAGACCACGCGACATCATCGTACGCTTTCATTTTTTTTAAAGCAAAGAAGCCTTGTTAGCCTTCCTTGGAATTTAAAGGGGACAGGCTCCAGCTCTTTTGTGATCTTTCTCCGATTACCCTGGCCAAACAGCGGGCACTGAAACCAATCACCACACACCTTCATCATCACCATGTTTCTTATCGCTGGGGTTTTCCCTTCAAGCTGGTTGTCTCCAAAGACGATTCGCAAGTTATCCTACGTGATCTTTTAGAGGCAGACTCCTTTCTGAAGCAATTGGGACTGCCTCCTTTATCGGAAGACGCCTCCTCATTACCGCCTACTCCATCTCGCCCTCCCGTTACCCCCAACAAGATTTGGACACCTTGTCCTCGTTCCAGTGATGAGCCTACCTGATGCTCTTCTAGGGTGTTCTCCTGTGGATACTTCGGGGTTCCGTTATCCCTCCCCCCCCTCAAATTGATCAGGGAACATCGTCTCTTTGATGCCTGGCGGATTCAGAACCCCCTCCATAAACAATTCACCTTCTACTCCACCCCTCATCATAGTTATTCACGCCTAGATCTTTTTTTATTTCAGCTGCTCTGCTCCCTCTTCTGGTTTCCTCTGACATCAACCCTATCACATGGTCTGATCACGCCTCCTTGACCTTAAACCTGTTATTCCCTACTGGTAGGCCAAAGGCAGGTCATTAGCACCTCAATGAAACCTTTTTAACCACGGAACATCTCCGTGCTGAGCTCTCACAGGGACTTGACATGTATTTCCACCACAATGTAGGCTTTGTACCATCCACCTCGACCGTATGGGAAGCCCACAAGGCAGTATTTCGATGTCTGTGTATCTCCATGGGTTCTCGCTTGAAGAAATCCTCAGAGAGTGCCAGGATTACCCTAGTCTGCCAGTTAACCTTGGCTGAATGTAGACTTCTCGCAAAACCATCTATTTCTGGGCTGCGTAAAGTGACCTCTCTTCGTGACCGAATCAAAGCTCTTGATGCCTGTAAGTCCACAAAATTTCTTCTCTGGGTCAAACAGAAATTCTACGAATTCTCCAACAAACCTCACCATATGCTCGTCAATAGACTCAAAGCCCAAACTCCCTCTACATTGCCAGACTATCTCATACAGCCAAATGGGGACCCTACTTATGACCCCCATGTAATGGTCACCCTTTTTGGCTCATATTACGAGTCCCTTTACAACTGTTTGACCCCAGATCTATATCCTCCCCTCACAGAGACTTCTTTTGATAGTTTTTTTAATCCTCTACTATTACTGAAGCTATCGCCTTCTAACATATTGGCACTAACGCTGACATTTCATCTGAAGAACTATTTGATACAAACATCTCCCCTCACGCAAATCCCAGGGACCAGATGGACTTCCTACTCTTACTACATCTTCTCTCTCTCTATCAAGATTTTTTCAAGGGTATTACTCCCCAGGCTGACTTCTCCCGTGTGTAATTTTCTGTAATTCCCAAACCGGAGAAGGATCATTCTATTTTAGATAATTACCATCCTATTGCTCTACTAAACTCTGATTACAAGATTTTTACTAAGATCCTAGTCAATAGGCTGTCCAGGCTCATCTCCAAGCTCACACACAGAGACCAAGTAAGCTTTGTTCCTGCCAGACATGCAGTGGACGATACCAGGAGATCCATTGATCTGGTTGACTTGGTTAACCGGTCTTCTACCCCCACCATTTTATTGAGCTTAGATGCCCAAAAAGCTTTCGACCGCCTCAGCTGGCCTTATATATTTATGGTCTTGGAGAAGTTTGGCTTCCATGGCCCTTTCGTGGCAGCTTTAAAAGCTCTTTACTCTTATCCTTCCTCACAGGTCAGACTGGCCTCTTTTCTCTCACCTCCTTTCCAGATGTCGAATGGTACGTGACAGGGATGCCCACTCCCCCCTCTATTGTTTATCCTCTGCTTGGAACCTTTGGCTATTGCAATCCAGTTTCACCCCGACATACAAGAGATATTATCATGGCCATGAGTACAAACTATCCCTATTTTTGAAATCTGAGGAGTATTGGGAGCAGCGTGAGTATTGAAAAATACTGGCAGCAGTGTGAGTACCGAGGAGCACTGGGAGCAGTATACATACTGAGGAGTATTGGGAGCAAAAAAAAAATGTTTTTGTCATTTTCCAGAAGCCTGTGGAAAAAAAATAAATCTTCCATGGACTCAATATGCCTCTCTGCAGATAGCTTAGGGTGTCTACTTTCTGAAAAGGGGTCATTTGGGGGTGTTTGTACTGTCCTGGTATTTTAGCACCTCAAGAAATGTGATGAGCAGTCAGAAAGTAAAAGCTGTGTAAATTCCATTATCTATACCAGGGGTGGGCAAACTTTTTGACTTGAGGGCCGCAATGGGTTCATATATTGGACCTGGGGGCCGGACCAAGAGTAGATGAATGATGTGTATGTGTCATCCATAGTAAGTATAGTAATATTCCCCCATAGTAAGCATAGTAATTAAACCCCATATAGTAATTCATCCCCCATAGTAATTCATCCCCCATAGTAATTCATCCCCCATATAGTAATTCATCCCCCATAGTAATTCATCCCCCATAGTAATTCATCCCCCATAGCAATTCATCCCCCATATAGTAATTCATCCCCCATAGTAATTCATCCCCCATAGTAATTAATCCCCCATATAGTAATTCATCCCCCATAGTAATTCATCCCCCATAGTAATTAATCCCCCATATAGTAATTCATCCCCCATAGTAATTAATCCCCCATATAGTAATTCATCCCCCATAGTAATTCATCCCCCATAGTAATTCATCCCCATAGTAATTCATCCCCCATATAGTAATTCATCCCCCATAGTAATTCATCCCCCCTATAGTAATTCATTCCCCATATTAATTCATCCCCCATATTAAGTCCCCAAGTCCCCCCTGTGTCAATTTATTTATCCTTGCTCCGTTCCTCTCGCCGTGTTCCCGCGCCGTTCCGGTCTTCAGGGCGGACTGTGAGAGGAGCCTAGCTCCCCTCACGTTCGTCACGCTGCCCCACCTACACACATCCTGACAGCCATCCTGACAGTATCACGCTCCGCGGGCCGGATTAAAAGGTCCGCCGGGCCGTAGTTTGCCCATTGCTGATCTATACCATTGTTTGTAGATGCTATAACTTTCACACAAAGCAATCAATATACACTTACTGGGATTTTTTCTACCAAAAACATGTAGCAGAATACATTGTGGCCTAAATTTATAACCAACTTTGAGTTTACTATATATTTTTTATAGCCGAACGTAAAAAAAAATATTGTTTTTCTTCAAAATTTTTGGTATTTTTTTGTTTATAGCGTGAAACATAAAAAGCGCACAGGTGATCAAATACCACCAGAAGAAAGCGCTATTTGTGTGGAAAAAATAGACTTAAATTTTGTTTGGGTACAGCATTGCATGACCGCGCAATTATCAGTTGAATTAGTGCAGCGCTGAGTAGCAAAAAGAGGTGTGGTCATTAAGGGGGGTAAATCCTCAGGAGAGCAAGTGATTGGGAAGGTTTGCTCTATGGAGAGGTTCTCTTCCTCTTTTTTGCCTTTCATGAAATATGACATTGTGAGGATCATTTATACCCTATTGCCGTTGTTCTTGGGTTAGCGTTGAGGCTGCTGTGGGAGTATCTTTGATACCAGAGGATATTACACAAGTGCTTTTTGACCATTCTTATAGCGAGATGGTCATTGGAAGCTGGTGTGTACCCCATTACCACTTCGGGGAGAGGTGTTGGGTCGTGTCACTCTGTGTTATGGGGAAGGAATGAATTTCCCATATATCAACAATTGTTAATACTTGGACGGGACTTTTTTTCACATAAACTTTGTTTCATTCACATTTGTATTCTTTATATATATATGTAGTTTTATGTTTATATTTGTATAATTTGAACACTTGTAGCACTAATTCAGGTCAAGCACAACACAATTTATTTGAGCATTATTCTGTCCACTGCCTCGTCACTCTGCTATCAGCATGAATCACTTCGGACAAGTTTTCCTGACGCCAAGAGAAAAATGGTGACAGGGGAGGGACTGTGAGCTGTGTGGAGGCAGGTGTGTCTCTTCCCTCCAATCAGCTCTCAGAGCTCCCCTCACTGAGCTCTGCACAGTGTAACTTCAGCTCTCCACCCCCTTTTTTTCTGAACTCTGAAAAGCTTTATAAATTCTGGACTTTGAACAGATGTAGAGAAGAAGACTGCAGATAGACAGGTACAATGTATGTAGGAGGATTTGAATCACCTCTGTGCATCACGTGGGGCCATTCACTTCACTGGGTATATGGAAGGGTTTACAACCACTTTAAGCACCCGTTCACATCAATTAATTTGTCATGTGATTCGACAGTTCAAAATTGCATGACAAGGTGCACCTTATTTGAGCCTATGAAACCATTCAAACCAGAGTGACTCCGATTTTGAAAAGGGTTCCTGCAATATTTTGGGTCACTTCATGTGCGACTTGCATTGACATCTGTGCATGGAGTTGCACAGATGTCGACAAGCGATTTGATATCGTACTACTTCAGCTGAAGTATCGCAATTTCAAAGCCACGTTCAGTGTGAACCAGGGCTTAGTCTTAAAATACTGATCACCGAATTTCTACTGCTTAACCTAGACAGACCTTACACTGATCTCAGTACAAGCCTGGGATGCTCATTCCCAAATATAAGGCCTAGCTATTAAAGCGATAGTAAACCGTGTTAAAAAATGCAACACTGGTTCCCCTGCAGGCTCATGTCAGGGTGTGCTAGCATGTACTGCATACTTACCTATAAAACGGATTCTTCCAGTGGCTGGTTGTCACCACTGACAGGGATTCCACCTCCACTCAGGCTACCTTCCGGGTCACGTTCTGGATAATTAATTGGCCAAATCCCAATGATGTCCCTCCCAAGCAGGCAGACAGGAGTGTCGGCACAGCTCAGCCAATGGACTGTATGTTTCCATTGAGAGCTCAGTGTGCATGCTCCGGTGACGTCACCATCGGCTACACATGTATGTAGCACTGCCCCTTGGGACAAGCTGGAATATATTATGGGTCCTGCGCTCAATAGATCCAACCCTAAGCAAACCCAATCCCTCTGGCACAACTGGTAATGAATAGCAAATACCCCGCCAAGAAATTTGCTGACACAGGGTTAAATAAAACAAGAACAATTTTATGGAGAATGAAATGCAGTGTAGAGGGGTGGGGTTCCCCTTTCAACTTCAAAACTTACTTTTCTTCTTTTATGCAATGCAGTAAATTTGGTCTGCCACTAGAGGGCTTCACAGCCAAGAGTCTCCAGATGGCAGAGCCGCACTTTAAGCAGAATACAACTGATATCAAACAAATAAACTTACTTATACTCTATCAATGAAATGTATTACCCACACCGGTGTATGATTCTGCTTCAGAGGGGCGTTAGCCAAAAATCACCTCAGAGTCAGAACAGAATGCAATAAAGAGGTACCTCTAATAAGGCTACTAAGCCAGATTCCCCAACTCTAGTCCTTGTAACGGTGGAGCTCTAGTTGGTGCACGTTTAGTCCTTACAATGAAGTAAATAGCAGCTGAAGGCTTCTTTGGAGTTTCAGCTGGTGTGGGTTACATCCGATTTCACTAGGTTTCTGGGCTGAGAGGGTCCAACCTCAGTGTCTAAACGCAACACAAAGCACCCCAAGACCAGGAGCAGTCGCAGGATGCAATCTCCCAGTATGTGTCAGTCCCCGGGGCAGACAGTCTCAATTACACTGGTGGTGAGGGGCAAAGCAGGCATGGGGATCTGTGGCTTGCACAGGGCCTCGGATGGGTGAGATCCCAGCAGTGGGGTGCGGATGTCCCAGTCTATATGCAGAGTGTAAATGGTGTGTCTTACTCTCTCCAGTGGGACAGCTCACCAGACTCTGAACACACAGCAGGGTCCCTCTATCGCGCTGCTGTAGTGCCTCCTCCTCTGCTTGGACGGGCTCCACGTGTCCCTGTCTTTTCTCCAGCCTCGTGTCTCTCTGTTCTCCCCTTCACTTCCTGCTTCCTCCCCCTCCCAGCGTTCTTTGCTGTGTAGTGGATGAGTCATGAACTTGGCAGAATGCCCAGGTTTTACAAATAGAGAGAGAGAGAAAGGACTGACTGCTGATCATGTGATTCCTTCTGAATCCTCTTGTACAAGGAGCCTGCTACACACTCCCCCCACCAGAGAAGCTTTGGTCCTCCAAAGACAGCAGTAAAAGCAACCTGTTACATGCTTTTTATATACACGCGGAGAAAAAGCAAAGTTAGTACACACAGGAAATTAAATTATTCACACTTGCATAAGAATCTGGCAGAGGAACCTCCCACCATGTAGCAGAGTGAGGGTTGTCCTGCCCATAGGCCACACTAATGGGAATGGCCCAACCAGATGTGCCAGGGGGTGAGTTGGGGCTGTTCTCTACCGAAACTGCTGTAGGAGAACCAGGCGTCACGAGATTCCTTTGAGAAGCATGTACTACTTCCTCAGAGTTTTCACCCAACACATCATATGTCAGTCTCTTTGGGGGTTGAATAACTCTACGCTCTCTCTGTTCTCTGGGCTCTAGCAATGGTTCTGGCGTTGCCTCCGATGTTGGTTCTGACACTACTGACTCATCAACCCTCGCTTCTTGCTCGACGCTCTCTGTCTCTCCCAGTTCAGCTTCCTCCACATCTTCTCCCTCATCAACAATGGACCACCAGTCTTCAGGTTCTTGCAAGTCTTCTGCAGGTTGGGCCTGAGGCACAAATTCAGGAGCCTCTGGCCTAAGAGGAACTACGTCAGTCACTCCAGTGGAAGAAGGAATGGTGGGTTCGGAAATGTCAGATGGCCACAGCAAATCTGTCCCTACCTCCTCACTCTCACTGTCCTCTTCATCTGCAGGAGGTGGTGTGGGTTGAGACCTGGTCACAGGTCTAGTCCTCTGAGAAGTTGAGGGGGTAGACTGTGGATCAGATTGTGATGGTAGACGGACTGCATCTGACAAAGGCAAAAGGTGGTTGCGGTGCCAGGTTTTGAGTGGGCCAACACCCTTTTCCGGTCGAATCTGGTAAACTGGCAATCCAGGCAATTGTTTGCAGATGACATAGGGCTCTGATCGCCACCTATCCGCCAACTTGTGTTTTCCAGGGATACCCAGATTTCTCAGTAAGACTCTGTCTCCAGATTGTAAGTCCTGTACTCGCACTCTGAGATCAAAGTTCTCTTTGTTTCTCTGTCCCCTGGCGTCTGAGGTGGCTTGAGCCTTCTCATAAGCAATCTTCAGGCTTTTCCTTAGGCGGTCCACATATCTTCTATGGGAAGCTGCAGAGGTATGGTCTACAGAGGTTCCAAAATCAAGTCTACTGGCATTCGGGCTTCCCGGCCGAACATCAGCCGGTAAGGAGAGTATCCTGTAGCGTCGTTGGCAGTGCTATTGTAGGCATGTACGATGGCTGCTACCTGCTTACTCCAGTGTTGCTTTTGCACTGAAGTCAAAGTCCCGAGCATATTCAGGAGGGTACGATTGAATCTCTCTGGCTGAGGATCTCCCTGAGGATGGTATGGAGTAGTCCTCGACTTTTGGATGCCTAGTAGACTCAAGAGTCTCTTGATGAGATTGCTCTCGAAATCTCTCCCTTGGTCTGAGTGGATACGTTGTGGTAGTCCGTAATGCACAAAGAACCTTTCTACTAAAATCTTTGCCACAGTTGATGCTAACTGATCTCTAGCAGGAAAAGCCTGGGCATACCTGGTAAAATGGTCAGTCACTACCAGGATATTTCCCTGTCCACTCTGATCCGACTCCAGGCACAGGAAGTCAATGCACACCAACTCCATGGGTCCCTGACTTTGAAGGTGGCCCATTGGGGCAGCTCGTTGAGGCAGAGTCTTCCTCTGAATACATCGGATGCAGGAGTGACAGTAACTTTCAACTTCTGTCCGCATGCAGGGCCAGTAGAAGCGGTCTCTTACCAAACAAAAGGTTCTTTCTGGTCCCAGATGGCCATGGTCATCATGGAGAGCGGCCAGCACCGTTTCTCTGTGTTTTGCGGGCAAAAATAGCTGCCATTTCTCTTCAGGATCATCAGAGGGGCCCCTTCGGTAGACCACTCCGTGGCGTAACTGTAGCCGATCCCACTCACGATGTAGCCGCCGGGCCTCCCTTGAGGATGTAAGAAGCAAATCAGGGCTTTTGCTTTCTAAAGCCTTCAATACTAGGCCGCAGAGGGGGTCTTCCAACTGATCTCTTCGCAGATCCTTCCTGGAAAGCTTGGGCAGGCCTTCATCCCCAACCTGGGTGACATTGCAATAACACCTGGGAACGCCAGACGCCGAAATCCCAATGTCTTCTGCCCTGGACCCACCTCTTGTTCTGTGTTCCACTCCTTGGCATAAGGCTCGTACCCCTTCAGAGGGCACCTGAGTCCACTCTTCTGGGGAATCCTTGGAACAGTTAGGTCTTCGGGATAAGGCATCTGCATCCCTATTCCTAATCCCTGGCCGATAACTGAGGCTGAAAGTGAACTCCGATAAGGCAGCTAACCACCTGTGGCCAGTAGCATCCAGCTTAGCTGTAGTGAGAAAGTATGTGAGGGGGTTATTATCTGTTTTTATCACGAATTCTGCTCCATATAGGTAATCTCGAAGTTTGTCCACTACTGCCCACTTCAAGGCCAAGAATTCAAGCTTGTGGGTGGGGTAGTTCTTCTCAGCGGACGCCAAACCCCGGCTCACATAGGCGACAGGTCGCAAGCATCCATTCTGTTCTTGATAGAGGACTCCCCCTAACCCATCTCTACTTGCATCCACATGCAATTCGTACGGCTTGGCTGGGTCTGCATAGGCCAGGATTGGGGCAGTGGTTAGACTCTTTTTCAGCCGTTCAAAGGCCTCTTCACACTGGGTTGTCCATTGTCCTTGAATAGATTCCCTAGGCCTCCTGGGTCCCACTGCTGGCTTCGCAGGTCTAGAAAGATCTGCATCATCATTGTCTTCTTCGTTTCTGAGCAGTTCATTGAGTGGGCGGGCTATCCGAGCAAAGCCCTGGACGAATCTGCGATAATAGGAGCAAAAACCCAGGAAAGATCTGAGCTCTGTGACATTTGTGGGCCTCGGTCATGAGGTGACAGTTTCCAGCTTCTTGGGGTCAGTGGCCACTCCATCGGCAGATACGATATGACCCAGGTAATTGACCGAGGGTTGGTAAAACTGGCACTTCTCCAAAGACAACTTCAGTCCCTCATCATGAAGTCTCTTGAGCACCTTCTCCAATCTCTCCTCATGTTCCTCCAGGGTCTTCCCGAACACAATGATGTCGTCCAAGTATACCAGTACTTCAATTAAATTCATGTCACCCACCGTCTTCTCCATCAGCCTTTGAAAGGTGGCTGGAGAGTTGCACAAACCTTGAGGCATCCGGTCAAATTCAAAGAACCCTATTGGGGTTATGAACGCGGTCTTTTCTCGGTCTTCCGGGTGCATGGGGATCTGGTAATACCCATTCTTCAGGTCCAGCACACTGAACCACTTTGCCCCTGATAGGCTTTGCAAAGCATCCTCTATCCTGGGGGTGGTATACTGATCAGGAACAGTTCTTCGGTTTAGCATCCGGTAGTCGATGCACAATCTTAAAGATCCGTTCTTCTTCCGGACCACCACTATCGGAGAGGCGTATGGGCTTCGGGACTCTCTGATGATGCCTGTCCTCTTCAACTCTGCCAATTGCTCATGCAGGTCTTCCAAATCTCCCAATGGAACTCGTCGAACCCTTTCCCTGAATGGGGCGTCTTCTCGAAGCCGGATCCGATGATGGGCACTCTCTGCACACCCCACATCGAACTCACTTCTGGAGAATGCAGCCCGCCACCTTAGGAGTTGATTCTTTGCTCTCTCTCTCCATTCCAGGGAAAGGGGGGTGTTCCTTGGGTAAAACGCATCAACAGGGATTTCTTTCTCTCTTCCATCCCCCAGCTCAGTGGGCAAGATTGGGGTTGCAGGATCTACATGTCCTAACAGCACCCGAGCTGGGATTTTCACTGGGGCAGCAGTTGGATTATGAACACTGACCGAAACCTTTCCGTGGCTCCTCCGTAGCGCTTTTGTTGACACTACCTCCGGGAGGATCTCCACTCCTGTGTTCTCTTCACAGCCACCAGCCTCAAGGACAATGAAGGGGCCTGGCTGCTTCCAGGTCAATTTGACTGATGCCTGTAAACACGCCACCTCTCCGGGTTGTAGCACCTTCTCATGTTGATTCAGGCGCCATATCTTCCCTATTCTTTCCGCTGGGGCTCTCCTCTCTTGTACCAGGCGCTGATATGCTTGCCTCAGCATGGGATGTACAGAAGTGGGTTGATCATTGGGCTCTTCAACCAATGGTGCCAGCAGCCTTCTGACAAGATTGGTGTTGGTCCCTATGATTAGGGGACTCCCATTGGCCCCAGGCGGCCAGGGACAGATGACGGCTAAGGCTTCAAAAGTCTCAGCCTTCCCTGCCATGGAAGGATCAAAAGTTAGTCTGACCGATAGGTAACCATCATAGGGAAACTTCTGGGTTCCTATGCCCCATATTTCCAGATCTTCCAGCTTCTGCAAGGGCAAATGCTTCAGATGCTTGTCATAGAAGTCTCGGTACAGAAGGGTTACTTGGGCTCCGGTGTCCAGAAGAGCCCTGGTATAAATCCCTTCTACCTGAATCGGGACGACAGGGGAGGGTCCCACTAAATTCTCAGGGAGTGGTGAACAGGTGGCCGTCTTCTTCTGTTCTGCAGTTCTTATCCTTAATCCCCTCCTGGGGGAGTTTTGGCTAGGCCTAAGCCGTGGTTGACTCCCAGGTTTGAGGTGTGCACTGACTCCCTGAGGTGAAGTGGCATTTTCCCTAGGCTGTTTGTAAGGGATGGTGGGGTCCTTCTGGATAGGACCAGATTTTCTTCTCGCCCCCCTTTTACTTGGTTGAGTGGAACTAGCTACGGTGATGGGGTCCCTGGGTTGCTCCTTCACCAGGGCCGTCTGAAGTTTTCCGCCGGTTTTTTGGCGCTTAGCTTCAGGCTTCCTGGGGCTCGGACAGACTCTCCTGACATGTCCGGTCCCTCCACAATTAAAGCAGATCATTTGAATGGTGGGACTAGTTGCTTGCGTTGGGGCAACTCCTGACAGGTTTTCAGAAACCGCTCTCATCTCTCTTGCTAAACCCGACGGTCCCGCCATTAGTAAGGTCACCATCTCCATTAGTTGGGACACCTGAGTCTTAAGGAGTTCAACTTCAGGGGTGTCACCTCCCACATTGACTATTTGGACCCCTACAACAGAGTCTGACTGTCTCTCTTTGTCATCCAACATGGCTTCCTCCTCTCTCACAGTCCGGATCAAGTCTGGATAGTTCAGGAGGCCACCATCTCGCTGAGTTCGTAATAGAATAGCAATGGGGTCTAGGGGCCTGGCTCCCCGTAGGACTTGTTGCGCCCGAACCTCATCTACTCTTTCAGGGCCTATTCCCCTTTTTAGCAGAATTTGGTATATTATCTTGTCTAGACGTCCCATGTAACTGGAGAGTTTCTCCCCTTCATTTTGGTAGGTATGCTCTGGCTGATAGATGAGGTCTGAAGCCTTTTCAGTACGCCCAAATACATCTTGTAAAATATCTAGATAGCCCTGAGCAGTGCAATCCTGTTTGCTAAGTTTTAGGTTGCGAATGGCCTCCAATGCAGGGCCCCTTAGGCTCTCCGTAATCCTCTGTTTCTTGTGGGCCTCAGGAATGTCCCATTCACTTAGTGCTTGCATGGCTTGGTCTAGCCACTCTTCAAAGCCATCCTCCCCGGTAGGTATTGGTTGCCTACCCGAGAAGAATCGGAGCTTCCGATACATCCCTGTGTATGGAGAGGGGTCTTTGCGGCATTTTAACATGAAGTACCCCAATGCAGTGAGGAATTCCGGGCCTATGGTGGCTAGAGGTGTCTGGGACATGGGTTCTTCCCTCTCAGGTTTTTGCACAACTAGGCCCGGGGGTGTTCAACTGAAGTAACTGGAGTCTTGTCCCATCCTCTATTTGGATATTGGCTCCTTGGAAACTGTCAGGGATCCCCTTCTTCCACTCTAGCAGGGCATATGCCAGGGTGGTGTCTGAGGCGGGTATCACATCTATCACCCACGTTTTCTTTCCCTCTTTGGGTAGTGCATTCACTATCTTGGTAATCTGTTCTTCGGTCCCCATTTCTCTGGGGAACTCGACCACTACACTCCGTTCTGGGCAAGCATTTTCCCTGGTGCACCACTTGGTCGCGGCTGTGACGTCCATCTTAGGAGTTGGTATAGGGCACTGCTTGAGTGATTGTTGGGTAATTGAGCAGCAAGTATCCCGGACGAGCCCCCACGTGTAGCACTGCCCCTTGGGACAAGCTGGAATATATTATGGGTCCTGCGCTCAATAGATCCAACCCTAAGCAAACCCAATCCCTCTGGCACAACTGGTAATGAATAGCAAATACCCCGCCAAGAAATTTGCTGACACAGGGTTAAATAAAACAAGAACAATTTTATGGAGAATGAAATGCAGTGTAGAGGGGTGGGGTTCCCCTTTCAACTTCAAAACTTACTTTTCTTCTTTTATGCAATGCAGTAAATTTGGTCTGCCACTAGAGGGCTTCACAGCCAAGAGTCTCCGGATGGCAGAGCCGCACTTTAAGCAGAATACAACTGATATCAAACAAATAAACTTACTTATACTCTATCAATGAAATGTATTACCCACACCGGTGTATGATTCTGCTTCAGAGGGGCGTTAGCCAAAAATCACCTCAGAGTCAGAACAGAATGCAGTAAAGAGGTACCTCTAATAAAGCTACTAAGCCAGATTCCCCAACTCTAGTCCTTGTAACGGTGGAGCTCTAGTTGGTGCACGTTTAATCCTTACAATGAAGTAAATAGCAGCTGAAGGCTTCTTTGGAGTTTCAGCTGGAGTGGGTTACATCCGATTTCACTAGGTTTCTGGGCTGAGAGGGTCCAACCTCAGTGTCTAAACGCAACACAAAGCACCCCAAGACCAGGGGCAGTCGCAGGATGCAATCTCCCAGTATGTGTCAGTCCCCGGGGCAGACAGTCTCAATTACACTGGTGGTGAGGGGCAAAGCAGGCAGAGGGATCTGTAGCTTGCACAGGGCCCCGGATGGGTTGGATCCCAGCAGTGGGGTGCGGATGTCCCAGTCTATATGCAAAGTGTAAATGGTGTGTCTTACTCTCTCCAGGGGGACAGCTCACCAGACTCTGAACACACAGCAGGGTCCCTCTATCGCGCTGGGTGCTGTAGTGCCTCCTCCTCTGCTTGGACAGGCTCCACGTGTCCCTGTCTTTTCTCCAGCCTCGTGTCTCTCTGTTCTCCCCTTCACTTCCTGCTTCCCTCCCTTTCCCAGCGTTCTTTGCTGTGTAGTGGATGAGTCATGAACTTGGCAGAATGCCAAATAGAGAGAGAGAGAGAAAGAACTGACTGCTGATCATGTGATTCCTTCTGAATCCTCTTGTACAAGGAGCCTGCTACATGTATATATCTCCCATCTCCTGCGCACGGCTAGGAGATATTCACTGGACCTACAGATGTGCCTTAGGCCCCATGTACACAGGACACTTCTGAACGATGGAAACTGACTGCTGGAAAACGTAGGTCAAAAAAACATCTGTTTAGCTGCGTTTGCATAACGTGTTTATGCGCGTTTGTGTTTAGAAGCGTTTTTTAAAGATAAGCACAGGAGAACCTACAAAATGTCCAGAATGCACTGAAAAGTGGTAAATAATTAACTATTTCAGACTGTTTCTGAGAAATACAGAGTAGAAGCAGAGACAGCAGTATGTGTTGAGATTAGCTTAGGCGTGAGTTGCTCATTAACATTTCTTTTGTTTCCAAGGGTGGGAAAGGTGTCTGGTGGAGGGAGTCATTAAGGCCACCTGGCAGGGGGTCTTCATGAGGAATTTGAGGTGTGAATGGTCATTAACATATCTTTTGTTTCTAAGGGTGGGAGAGGTCTGAGGTGTGAATGTACATTAACATATCTTTTGTTTCCAAGAGTGGGAGAGGTCTGAGGTGTGAATGGACATTAACATATCTTTTGTTTCCAAGAGTGGGAGAGGTCTGAGGTGTGAATGGTCATTTCCAAGAGTGGGAGAGGTCTGAGGTGTGAATTGTCATTAACATACCTTTTGTTTCCCAGAGTGGGAGAGGTCTGAGGTGTGAATGGTCATTAACATATCTTTTGTTTCTAAGGGTTGGAGAGGTCTGAGGTCATTACAATGTGTGACAAGCTTGGTAGGAACATCCAGTTTTGTCCATCTGAGTACCTTGAAAACGCTTTGCATGCATTTTTCATGATGAAAAAAGGTTCTGGACAGCATTGGGAACTCGAAGAGTTAAAAACAAATTTCAAACGCAAACACTTGTAAACTCGATTTGCCACATTTAGCCACGTTTTGTGTTTGAAACACTGATAAAATCGACTGCTGAACGCAAGTTTTCTGCATTCAAAAAAATGACTGTAAACTCAACTGCCTGTAAACGATTGTAAACGAAGATGTGTACATGGACACATAGGAAAACATTAGGGAGAGTTCAGGGGCTGCTGAAAAAACCGCTGAACAGCAAATGAAGTGAGTTCATCAGCTGCAGTGTACATGAGCCCTTATTGTGGGCATACCTCTAAGTACAAGTAAAAAGCGGAGTTTGCTAACACTTTATTGAGGACACAACTTTTTTTAAAATATCTTATGCATTAAATAGTTTGCCTCAGAAGTTTCTGATATCCTTTATTGAAGATATCTATTTTCAGAGATACATCTTTGCCCACCAACAGCTGCCCTGACTCTTGGCTTAGAGTCCAGCCTACACGGTCCATTTGAGGACATACTCTCACACTTCTCTCATATTTCAGCCTTCCATCCAAGCTCCTTAATTCCTTCTAGCAGATACATTTCCATATTGTTATTGACCTTAACCAATTCAATACCAGGCAATTTTCCCCCTTCCTGCCCAGGCCATTTTTCAGGTTTCAGCGCTCTCACACTTTGAATGACAATTGCGCGGTCATACAACATTGTACCCAGACTAAAATTTTATCATTTTCTTCACACGACTAGAGCTTTCTTTTGGTGGTATTTATTTCACCGCCGGGGTTTTTATTTTTTGCTAAATTAACAAAAAAAGACCAAAATTTTTGAAAAAAAAACACGTTTTTCTTTGTTTCTGTTATAAAAGTTTACAAATAAATAATTGTTCTTCATAAATTTAGGCCGAGATGTATTCTGCTACATGTCTTTGGTGAAAATAACCCAAATTAGGATGTATTATTTAGTCTGCAGGAAAGTTATAGAATTCAAAAACTATGGTGTATATCTGAATATTGATCAATCCTGAAGTACTGACGACCAATCTAATTTCTTGAGGTCCAAGAATGTCAGAACAGTACAGATATCCCCCCAAATGTCAGAACAGTACAGATATCCCCCAAATGTCAGAACAGTACAGATATCCCCCAAATGACCCCTTTTTGCAGAGTAGACAGTCCAACGTACTTCATAAGAGGCATGGAGAGTTTTTTGAAGTTGTATTTTTTTTGTCATAATTTTTCGGAAAATGAAAAAATTAAAAAAATTATTTTCACTATTTTTTTTTTTTACATACTGTCACCAGTGCAGTACAGCGTCATCATATAACTGGCATGGAGGTGCACAGGAACACTGACTGGTGACAGTATGAAAAAACTATATATATATATATTTTTTTTTTTTTATTATTATTTTTTATTACATTTTTTTTATTTTTTTTTAAGATTGTTTTTTCATATTTTACTATGACCAAAGTAGTACAATGTTACCATAGTAACATTGTACTACTTTGGGGAAGTGATCAGTATTTTTTTTTTTACACAATTTGCTTATAGCAAAGAATTACTTTGCTATAAGCAAGCATTTACCTGAATGACATCGATTAATTCAGGTTTTTTTTTTTTTTGTGCTTAGCTGTGATTTGGCCACAGCTAATCACATGACATGTGCATGTGACCTGCTGTGACCATTCACAGCTAGACACTAGTATACAATGGATGGCATGAATGAAGCCATCTATTGTATACAACTGTCATGTAATTGGTCACAACAGGTCACATGGTACCGGCAACAGGAGCCGGTACTCAGATCTGTCATCGGCCGTGTCCGAGGTATAAGGCCGGTGACAGATCACGCCGCTGCGCGGCTCTGCAACCACGCGAACTGCGCATGTGTGGGAGGACACCAAATGGCGTACACCCCGGAAAGGAAATGCATTTTTGCGGCCGCCAAACGGCTATAGGCCAGGCTGCAAATGGTTAAAGCTGATCTCCATACTTACTGTCACTTTAACTAGTTTGTTTGGGCCAAGCATCCAGTGAGCAGACAGCGGGGGGAGGGGCCCAGCCACACTGCATTGTGCGTTGATGGATACACACAGCACAGCTCAGGAGAGAGCCCACAGGTGTGCCCCCATAGCAAGCAGCTTGCTATGGGGGCACACAGAAAAGAGGAGGCGTCTGAAGCACTAGAAGAGGAGGTTTAGGGTTACTCTGTGCAAACCATTGTAGTACAACAGGTGGTGATGTTAAAGACTAGTTTTTTTTTAAATGAAAATAATAAATTTTAAAATAAACCTGTGAACAGCATAACATGCAAGCTGCCTTGTTCTTAGAAGGTGTGTACTTCAGCCCTGAAACAATGCTCTAGGGCAGGGGTCTCCAAACTTTTTAAGTCTAGGTTCACACCTATGCAGGTTGATTTTGAGGTGTTTCTGCATTGTGTTTTTTATGCGTTTTGCATTTTCTTTTTTTTTATTTTTCTTGTTGCTAGGCAGATTTTAACCACAAAACATAAAAAAAGCGGCAAAAATGCAGCAACAACACAACACATGCTTTTCTGCACCGTTCCCATTGAAATCTATAGAACCAAAAACACAAAAAGTCCCTGACCCTTTCCAAAAACATGCTGGGTGAGAACACGGAGATGTGAACCTGACCCATAGGAAATCATGTTAAATGGACTGTACTGCGTTTCTGCAAAACGCTGCAGAAAACGCTTAGGTGTGAACCGAGGGTAAATGAAGAGCCAGTATACTGTCCTTCAAACTTTAGGAGGGCTGGACTACGGTCAACAGGAGTAGAGAATGTCTTTGTGTCAGTGGGAGTTAACAGTGTCCCATCTTTGGTGTCAGTGGGAGGAATAGTGTCTTATCATTGGTGTTACTGGGAGGAATAGTGCCCCATCATTAGTATCAGTGGGAGGAATAGTGCCCCATCATTGGTATCAGTGGGAGGAATAGTGCCCCATCATTGGTATCAGTGGGAGGAATAGTGCCCCATCATTGGTATCAGTGGGAGGAATAGTGTCCCATCATTGGTATCAGTGGGAGGAATAGTGCCCCATCATTAGTATCAGTAGGAGGAATAGTGTCCCATCATTGGTATCAGTGGGTGGAATAGTACCCCATCATTAGTATCAGTGGGAGGAATAGTGCCCCATCATTGGTATCAGTGGGAGGAATAGTGTCCCATCATTGGTATCAGTGGGAGGAATAGTGCCCCATCATTAGTATCAGTGGGAGGAGTAGTGCCCCATCATTGGTATCAGTGGGTGGAATAGTGCCCCATCATTGGTGTCAGTGGGAGGAATAGTGCCCCATCATTGGTGTAAGTGGGAGGAATAGTGTCTTGTTATTGGTGTTAGTGGGAGGAATAGTGCCCCATCTTTGGTGTCAGTGGGAGAAACAGTGCCCCATCACTGGTGTTAGTGGGAGGAATAGTGCCCCATCATTGGTATCAGTGGGAGGAATAGTGTCCCATCATTGGTATCAGTGGGAGGAATAGTGCCCCATCATTGGTATCAGTGGGAGGAATAGTGTTCCATCATTGGTATCAGTGGGTGGAATAGTGCCCCATCATTAGTATCAGTGGGAGGAATAGTGTCCCATCATTGGTATCAGTGGGAGGAATAGTGTCCCATCATTGGTGTAAGTGGGAGGAATAGTGTCTTGTTATTGGTGTTAGTGGGAGGAGTAGTGCCCCATCTTTGGTGTCAGTGGGAGAAACAGTGCCCCATCACTGGTGTTAGTGGGAGGAATAGTGCCCCATCATTGGTATCAGTGGGAGGAATAGTGTCCCATCATTGGTATCAGTGGGAGGAATAGTGCCCCATCATTGGTATCAGTGGGAGGAATAGTGTTCCATCATTGGTATCAGTGGGTGGAATAGTGCCCCATCATTAGTATCAGTGGGAGGAATAGTGTCCCATCATTGGTATCAGTGGGAGGAATAGTGTCCCATCATTGGTATCAGTGGGAGGAATAGTGCCCCATCATTGGTATCAGTGGGTGGAATAGTGCCCCATCATTAGTATCAGTGGAAGGAATAGTGCCCCATCATTGGTATCAGTGGGTGGAATAGTGCCCCATCATTGGTGTCAGTGGGAGGAATAGTGCCCCATCATTGGTGTAAGTGGGAGGAATAGTGTCTTGTTATTGGTGTTAGTGGGAGGAATAGTGCCCCATCACTGGTGTTAGTGGGAGAAACAGTGCCCCATCACTGGTGTTAGTGGGAGGAATAGTGCCCCATCATTGGTATCAGTGGGAGGAATAGTGCCCCATCATTGGTATCAGTGGAAGGCATAGCGCCCCATCATTGGTATCAGTGGCATGAATAGTGCCCCATCGTTGGTGTGAGTGGGAGGAATAGTGCCCCATCACTGGTATCAGTGGGAGGAATAGTGCCCCATCGTTGGTGTGAGTGGGAGGAATAGTGCCCCATCATTGGTATCAGTGGGAGGAATAGTGCCCCATAATTGGTATCAATGGGAGGAATAGTGCCCCATCATTGGTATCAGTGGGAGGAATAGTGCCCCATCATTGGTATCAGTGGGTGGAATAGTGCCCCATCATTGGTATCAGTGGGAGGAATAGTGCCCCATCATTGGTATTAGTGGGAGGAATAGTGCCCCATCGTTGGTATCAGTGGGAGCATTAGTGCCCCATCATTGGTATCAGTGGGAGGAATAGTGCCCCATCATTGGTACTAGTGGGAGGAATAGTGCCCCATCGTTGGTGTCAGTGGAAGGAATAGTGCCCCATTGTTGGTGTGAGTGGCAGGAACTATGCCCCACCTTTGCTGACAATGGGGGGAATAATGGCCCAAGGGACAGATAAAATCAAGCAAAGGGCTATATTCAGCCACAGGGCCACAGTTTGGAGACCACTGCTCTAGGGACTCCTCAATCCAGGGCACATTTTGTGACATTCTGATAAAGCTCATGTTTGGGAACAGCCCTCTCACTACCCTTTTAACCCACACCACCTTTCCGACAAATTGCTAGGTTTAATTAAAAAAAATATAAAAACCTCTTTTACTTTACAGTCCAGAAGAAAGAAGACTTGGAACCCAGTGCACTACATGACAGAAGATTCAGTAGAGTATGGGGCCCTTCCTCAGATGCCCACATCAGTGCTAGGGTGGTATAACCATTTCCCATTGACTGTCTAGCAACGGGTCCACAAGGACGTGTGATATAACATCTCAGGGAGGGGTAGCAGTGGCCTAGAATGAAGCAGTGGGACCACAAGTCTTCATTCCTAGAAGTCACCATGTCGGGTCACATGGTGACAGACTAAAAGTCTTGTTTTATTTGTTTTTGTTATCAGTGAATGAGTGGGAGCAGGGTAGGTTGAAGGTTTTATATCTGCGCTTTAAAGTTGAAATTGTCACATGCACCAACCCAAAAGGATTGGATTTTACATTTGTCTCACTCTTTATATGAAATGAATATACTTGAGCAGAAACTGGCCTGGGAAATTTCAGAAAATCTGGTTGCCTTGTTGGAGAGCTCTAATGGTGATGGTATGTTTTTCTAACAAATCCTGCATAGACCTCACCTGTTGTGATATCACTTGTGCATGCACGGTTCCACTATCATTCCTGGTACCTTGGATACAGTGAGATCTGCAGAGCGCCTTGCAAGGATTACAGGATGCTGACTTTCACAAGTATATACAGCGGGTGAAATAAGTACTGAACGCGTCACCATATTCCTCAGTAAATATATTTCTAAAGGTACTATTGATATGAACTTTCCACCACACATCCGTAACAACCCATGTCATCCATACATAGGAAGAAACCAAAACAAATAAGTTCAGCAATTAAGCTTTGTGTGATAAATTGGAATGACACGGGGAAAAAGTATTGAACACACTAACTGAAATGTATTTAATACTTTGTACAAAATCCTTTGTTGGTAATGACAGCGTCAAGATGCCTCCTGTGGAGAAGCTAGATGCATGCATTGCTCAGGTGTGATTTTGGCCCATTCTTCCACACAAACAGTCTTCAAATCTTGAAGGTTCCGTGGGCCTCTTCTATGAACTCTGATCTTTAGTTCTTTCCAGAGATTTTCTATTGGATTCAAGTCAGGTGATTAGCTGGGCCATTCTAGCAGCTTTATTTTTATCTTTGAAACCAATTGAGTTTCTTTGGCTTTGTATATGGGATCATTGTCTTGCTGAAATATCCACCCTTGTTTCATCTTCATCATCCTGGTAGATGGCAGCAGCTTTTTATCAAGAATGTCTTAGTACATTTGCCATTCATCCTTCCTTCAATGAGATGAAGTTTGCTGAAAAACAGCCCCACACCATGATGTTCCCACCGCCATGCTTCACTATTGGTATGGTGTTTTTGGGGTGATGTGCAGAGCCATTTGACCTCCAAACATGGTGAGTATTATGGACTCCAAAGAGTTAAATTTTGGTCTCATATGAGTAGACTATCTTCTCTATTTCACAGGCTTGTTTAACCGCTTGCCGCCCTGCCACTGTATATATACGTGTGCAGGGCGGCACTCAGGCGCAAAACCATGTTTTAAAACGGGTTCCGCGCTCCCGCCGTTCTCGCCGGCAGGGGGCGCGCGCGCGCTCCCGCCGACCCGCGGGTGACACCATTCGATCCCGGAGGGATCAATCATTAGATTTCAGCCAGTGATGTCTGGCTGAAATCAGATGATCGGTCTGTTATGATCCGCCAGGCGGAGCCTTCCGGCTGCCAACTGATAGACCAACCCAGAGCGTGGGGTCTAAGCCCGGGCTGTGCCTTCACCAGGGCCCCTGATGGTGGGGATGGACTTGAAACAGTCCCGGGCCAGGTCACGACCTCTGGGCGGGCCCACCAGCGGCTGGGAAGGCCTCCGGGGATGCATGTAGGTACCGGGAGAGCCAGATATGAGGCGGATGACGGCCCCAGCAGGGTGGCACGGATAGTGGTTCCGTGGGGGGTAAGCGGGGTACCAAATCAGCGGGCAAGGAGTAGTCAGGTCACATGCAGGGTCAGCCAGGTAAATCAGTCCGTAGAATAGTCAGGATATCCGAGTCAAAACGCAGGAGCAGGCAGAGTAGTCAGGACAAGCCGGGTCAAACACAGGGGCAGGCAGAGTAGTCAGGACAAGCCGGGTCAAACACAGGGGCAGGCAGCGTAGTCAGGGTCGAAAACAGGGTCACAGAACAGGAGCAGGTATCCAGGATCACATAAGACCTTGCGGCAATGGGTGACAGTGCAGGGCATCTTTAAATAGTGCGCCCTGCACTGTCATTGGCTGGCTGGGACGCGCCCCCGGCTGTCATTGGACGCCTGAGGCGCGCCCTCGACTCTCTACTGCGCATGCGCGGCGTCCTGTCAGCCGCGGCTCGCCGCCAGTGCGCATGCGCGGGGGGACGGCGCCGTGATGCAGGATTCCGGCGCCGTGATCCCTGACACTGCCCCCCCCCAATGGGCACCCTCCGGGAGCCCCACTGATCTCTCCACCGCGGGTGTCCACGAAAAAATTCCCGGATGAGCCGGGGAGCGTGAATGTTCTGGGCGGGTTCCCATGAGTTCTCCTCAGGGCCATAACCCTTCCATTTTATCAGGAACTGGGTCTGGTTCCCCCTCCGTCGGCAACTGAGGATAGTCTCCACTTCGTATTCCTCCTGGTCATCTACGGAGATTGCCTCGGGAGGTCTGGACTCACGGTCCGGGAAAGGATCCGGTCTGGATGATTTCAGGAGAGACACATGGAACACAGGATGTACCCTGAAGGTCTGCGGAAGCTCAAGCTCGTAGGCCACCTTGTTGACTACACGCTTTACCGGAAATGGGCCAATGTACTTGGGTCCCAGCTTCCTCGAAGGATGCAGCATCTTCAAGTTGGTCGTTGACAGCCATACCCGATCCCCTGGTTGAAGCAGTAATTCTCCTCTTCTTTTCCTGTCGAACGCCCTCTTACTGTCCCCTTGGGCTTTGGCGATGGCTTCCTGAATTGTCTTGTTATTGACAGAGAAGAAGTTTAAGACGTCCTGAGATGCCGGTACCGGGTTTTCAGGCATCAGGTCAGGGAGAAATGTGGGATGATACCCGTAATTGGCAAAGAACGGGGATTGCCCCGTTGCAGAGTGACTCGAGTTGTTGTACGGGAATTCTGCGGACGGCAACAACGTCAACCAGTCATCCTGAAGGTAGGACATGTAACATCGCAGGTATTGTTCCAGCGTTTGGTTGGTCCTCTCGGTTTGGCCGTTGGTCTGTGGGTGGTAGGCGGATGAAAGCGACAGCTTGATTCCCAGTGCTTTACACAAGGAGTTCCAGAACCTGGAGGTGAATTGGACTCCCCGATCTGACACTATATCTTCGGGGACCCCATGAAGCCTGACTACTTCCTTAATGAAGATCCGTGCCGTTTCAGGTGCCGATGGGGTTTTCTCCAGGGGTATAAAATGTGCCATCTTTGAGAAGCGGTCCACGACCACCATTATTGCTGTGTAGCCTTGGGATGGTGGGAGTTCGACCACAAAGTCCATGGCAATCATTTGCCAGGCCCGTTTGGGTATTGGTAATGGACGTAACAATCCCCATGCCCGGCTCCTGGAGGGCTTGTTCCTTTGACAGGTGGAGCAGGTCTGGACGTAACGCTCGCAGTCCTTATTCATGTTCGGCCACCAGAACGAGCGCCGTAGTAGTTCCAGAGTTTTCGCAACCCCGAAGTGACCTGCCATTCGATGGTCGTGGCAGTGCCCTAGGACCAGGGTTCGCACCTCTTCTGGGACCATGATCCGGTCTTCCTTCCAAAACAGCCCGCCGTGGTTCAGGAGGGGTGACCCCGACGGAACTGGTAGTCCTGTAGAAGCGTCGAGGAGTCTGGAACGAAGTTCTGTTTGTAGAGCAAGGAAACTTCCGGAAGGTAAGATGGTGTCAGGTGCCACTGTGTCACCGGGGTCCTCAAACATGCGGGACAGAGCGTCTGGTTTTGTGTTCTTAGTACCGGGTCGGTACGTAATATGGAGAGTGAATCGCGAGAAGAAAAGAGCCCATCTTGCCTGGCGAGGTCTCAGTCGTTTCGCTGTTCTTAAATATTCCAGGTTCTTGTGATCTGTGAAGACTAGGATGGGGTGTGTGGCTCCTTCCAGTAAGTACCTCCATTCTTCTAGAGCGGATTTGATGGCCAGGAGCTCCCGATCTCCAATGTCATAGTTACGTTCAGCCGGCGTCAACTTCCTGGAGAAGAACGCCACGGGGTGCAGTAGTTCCTTGGTTCCATTTCTTTGGGACAGAACCGCTCCTACCGCATTCTCAGAGGCATCCACTTCCAAGACATATGGGAGGGAAGTATCCGGATGGCAGAGGATGGGCGCAGACGTGAATAATTTTTTGAGCTTCTCGAATGCCGTCTGGGCTTCGGAAGTCCACTTAAAACGGACCCCTTGTTTCGTCAGTTGCGTGATCGGGGAGACCAGACCGGAGAAGTTCCTAACAAACTTTCTATAAAAATTGGAAAAGCCGATGAAACACTGTACCCCCTTTTTGTCGGCGGGTATTGGCCAATCTAAGATCGCCGTGACTTTCTGGGGATCCATCGCGACCCCCGCGGAAGAGAGAACCAGTCCCAAGAACGTGATTTCGCTCTGTTCGAAACAGCACTTTTCTGCCTTGGCGTATAGCCCGTGTAGACGCAACCGTTCTAATACCCGTACTACGTGACCTCGATGAACCTCCAGTGAAGGGGAGAAAATTAGGATGTCATCCAAATAAACTACTACAAAGACATCGAGGAAATCACGAAAAACATCGTTGATGAAATGCTGGAAGGTTGCCGGTGCATTACAGAGCCCGAATGGCATCACTAGATATTCGTAGTGACCGAATCTCGTACGGAAGGCCGTCTTCCACTCATCCCCCTCCCTGATACGGACAAGGTTATAGGCCCCCCGCAGGTCTAGTTTAGTGAATATCATTGCCGATTTGAATCTCTGGAGGAGCTCGGGGACTAACGGTAAGGGATAACGGTTCTTTACCGTTATCTTGTTTAGATCACGGTAGTCTATGCAGGGCCGTAACGATTTGTCCTTCTTCTCTACGAAGAACAGCCCGGCCCCGGCTGGGGATGTGGAAGGACGAATAAACCCCTTCCGCAGGTTCTCGTCAATATATTCCCTCAGTACACCCGATTCCGTTTCTGACAAGGGAAAGATCCGGCCGAACGAGATCTCATATCCGGGTAGGAGGTCTATAGGACAATCGTAAGAACGGTGTGGGGGAAGAACGTCAGCCCCTCGCTTACTGAAAACGTCCAAGAAGTCATGGTAGGCCGGGGGAATAGTCTGGGATAGATTGGCATCACCGTCCAAGCACAGGAGGAACCGGGGACCCACGGATCCCGTGACCTGGCAGTGATTCAAACAGTAGGGTGACCTAAATTGAATCGTCCCCCTTTCCCAGTCAACCTGGGGGTTATGGGCTCGCAGCCAAGGGAGCCCCAGAATGACTGGAAATAGGGGTGATGCGATGGCATCCAAACGGAGGAACTCCTGGTGATGGTCTGCTATTGTGGTAAAAATGGGTGGTGTCTCCTGGTCCACCACCCCTGATTTTATACTGGAGCCGTCTGCCAAGAAGATGTTGAACCCCCTTTCTTTGGTCTGCAGTGGTATTTTTTGCCGGTGGGCAAAAGTCAGGTCGACAAAGCAACTACAAGCTCCAGAGTCAACGATTGCGGTCACCGATAGTGTTCTTCCCGGGAGCTGCAAAGACACAGGTATGGCCAGGTAATTGGACTGATCATCCCTTCCTGCGGGTAAGGTAAAAGAAAAGGAAGCGGACTTACTCATCTTTGCAGGACAGGAGCGCACCTGGTGACCAGCTTCCCCGCAGTACAGGCATAGGTTCAGCGATCGTCTCCTTTGACGTTCCTCGACCGACAAGTGGGAACGGGCCAGTCCCAGCTGCATGGGTTCCGGGTTGTCCCCCGATTCCGTGCCTCGGGGATGGTTCCCCGGGGTTGGAGCTGTGTCTCTCGGTGGGATCCATGCCACCCTTTGACCCTGGCTGCTCCTTTCCAGCCGACGTTCCCTTAACCTACGGTCAATCTGGATGGCCAACTCAATCAGTCTTTCCAGGGAGTCTGGTAGGCCTACTCGTGCTAGTTCGTCCTTGAGAGACTCAGACAGCCCGATGCGGAACTGGTGACATAAGGCCGCATCGTTCCATCTGGTGTCTCCCATGCATCGCCTAAAGTCGGACGCGTATTCTTCGGCTGCCCGGCGGCCTTGCCGCAGAGAGTATAGGGTAGCCTCTGCGGAGGCAGCCCGCTGAGGGTCGTCATACAATACTGCCATGGCCTGAAAGAACTTGGTCACGGAGTCAAGCTGGGGGTCACGCCTCCCCATCAGACGGTGAGCCCAATCCTGGGGCTCATCCTGAAGGAGAGAGACTATAAACCCCACCCTGACGGTCTCGGAGGAGAATGTGCGGGGCTGCAAGTCAAAATATAGTGTGCAAGCATTCCGGAAGGCTCGGAAGCGGCTCCGGTCACCACGGAACCGTTCCGGCAGGGGAACGCGGGGCTCAGGAGCTAAGGGTGTGGCAACCGCTCCGGATGTCGGGGTAGCGGGAGGTTCCACAGACGGGGGACTCTGAGCAGGGGGAGTCTGGGGGGCTAATGTCTCCATGCGGTCTTCCAGTCGGGCGCAGCGACTGTGGAAGTTCTGGAAGGCCTGGGTCAAAGTTGCCAGGTGCTGGCAAATATCCTCTAGGGACGCCGGTCCACCTCCTGGCTCTGTCATGGCCGCAAGGTACTGTTATGATCCGCCAGGCGGAGCCTTCCGGCTGCCAACTGATAGACCAACCCAGAGCGTGGGGTCTAAGCCCGGGCTGTGCCTTCACCAGGGCCCCTGATGGTGGGGATGGACTTGAAACAGTCCCGGGCCAGGTCACGACCTCTGGGCGGGCCCACCAGCGGCTGGGAAGGCCTCCGGGGATGCGTGTAGGTACCGGGAGAGCCAGATATGAGGCGGATGACGGCCCCAGCAGGGTGGCACGGATAGTGGTTCCGTGGGGGGTAAGCGGGGTACCAAATCAGCGGGCAAGGAGTAGTCAGGTCACATGCAGGGTCAGCCAGGTAAATCAGTCCGTAGAATAGTCAGGATATCCGAGTCAAAACGCAGGAGCAGGCAGAGTAGTCAGGACAAGCCGGGTCAAACACAGGGGCAGGCAGAGTAGTCAGGACAAGCCGGGTCAAACACAGGGGCAGGCAGCGTAGTCAGGGTCGAAAACAGGGTCACAGAACAGGAGCAGGTATCCAGGATCACATAAGACCTTGCGGCAATGGGTGACAGTGCAGGGCATCTTTAAATAGTGCGCCCTGCACTGTCATTGGCTGGCTGGGACGCGCCCCCGGCTGTCATTGGACGCCTGAGGCGCGCCCTCGACTCTCTACTGCGCATGCGCGGCGTCCTGTCAGCCGCGGCTCGCCGCCAGTGCGCATTCGCGGGGGGACGGCGCCGTGATGCAGGATTCCGGCGCCGTGATCCCTGACACGGTCCCTGTCCTATCCTGTCCTGTGTTGACATTTACACAGGACAGGATATGATGTCATTCTTCTCTGCCTGGACACATTCCTTTCCAGACAGAGAAGAAGACACAGTAAAAGTGAGTACAAAGCACTACACTAACAGTTAGAACACACCTAGGTCACATTTAACCCCCTGATCGCCCCCCCCCCCCAGTTAACCCCTTCACTGCCCTGTCACCAGTGTCACTGATCAGTGAAGCGATTTTTACTGATCACTGTATCAGTGTCACTGGCGACTTCCGATAGTGTTAGCGCCCCTCCCAGATAGCGCCAGTTTGCCCGCCAGTACACCAGTAATCCCGTTTAACCCCTTGATCGCACCCCCCAGTTAACCCCTTCACTGCCCTGTCACCAGTGTCACTGATCAGTGAACCAATTTTTACTGATCACTGTATCAGTGTGTTAGGAATGGACTGGCCAGCAATGGTGGGACTCACCTGCCTTTTGATCTGCAGTACCAGGGCTGGCCAGCGGGTGTTCCCAGCAATCAGAGACTCAACTCTGCAGCCAGCTAACACCTGTAACTGATGATGCTGGGGTATTTAAGGGATGGCCAGACCCACAGACTCTGCCTTGGTGTTGTGTTTGTCCTGGGCCCTGTATCTGTCCTGCATCCTGTTTCTGTTCCTTTGCTGACTTCTCCTGCTCTGATCCTGGCTTGTGACCCTGACCATCCCTCTGTCTGACCCTCTGTACTACGCTGCTTGCTACCTGTTCTGATCCCTGGCTTGTGACCCGGACCATCCCTCTGCCTGACCCTCTGTACTATGCTGCTTGCTACCTGCTGAACCTGGCCTGTGACCCCGACCATTCTCCGCTTGCTCCCCCTGTACCTACCTGCCCAATTGATATTGACCCGGCCTGCCTGACGACGCTTGCTTGTATATACTGTTATCTGTGGGTGGTTGGTTTGGTTTGTTTGCACCGTATTATGTTTTAGTATTGCACTGCGTTTATGTTTGTACTGTTAGTGTTAATAAATTATATTGTTTATCCCATATCTGAAGTCTGCGTTTCCCTGCTTCAGTCACACACCTCTGGTCATACCTGGGAGCCCTGACATTACACCAAGGCCAATCCTGACCAGAAGTGGCTGCACAGGGAAGCCATCTTGGCTTGTTGATGGGAAGGATGGATCTTGATGAGGTTGAGTATTTATATCTGCTAGTGTTTGATGACAGGGAGTATGCTTATCAAACTCTGAAGGAGTATACCCGGGATGAATTGCTAGAATGTATACGGCTCGCTCATGTTCTAGTAGATCAGGGCACAGAGTTCTCTGAGGTGCAGCCATTGATTGAGGTTTGTGCAGAGTTGGTTTCATCTGGTTCCCCCGAATGCAGGGATGAATTTTTGCCACCATTTAGTGCAGACCAGGTAGAGTCCCTGGTGTGGTTATTAGAGGATGATGTGGGTTACTTTCTGGAGCGTTATTCCACATGTTCACCACAGACACTAAGAGATTGTATAAACGCAGTGCAGTCATTGACCAGACAGACTTTGTGTAAGCTCAGCTTTGTTCAACCCCTACTGCAGACATGGACAGATTTGTTGCACCCAGCCTCAGTCAGCTTACAAAGACCCAGTCCTGCTTCTAACTCTACTCCTGTATTCCCACCAGCTCCTCCAGTTACAGCCCAGTATACTTGGCTATCTACCGCATGTCAGTACCCTGTTCCCACTCGCTGCACCTATCCTGCCTTTAACCCTGTAAAAAAGCCCTCTGTAGCAACTGCTCCCTCTCCTGTTCCATCCTCCAGTTCTTCCCTGTCTCCAGCTGCTCCATTCGTTTGCAGACCTGCGTTTACTTGCAGTGCTCCAGTAGTTAAAACCAGAAAAAAGCGAAAATTCTTTCCAACCAGTACCATCCTGCCAGTATCCAAACCGGTGAACCTGCCTTCCGTGGTTCAGACTGATGCCTGTACGCAGCCTGAAGCCTCTACTCGGCCTGAAGCCTCTACTCGGCCTGAAGCCTGTACTCGGCCTGATGCCTGTACTCGGCCTGATGCCTGTACTCGGCCTGAAACCTCTACGCGGCCTGATGCCTGTACTCGGCCTGATGCCTGTACTCGGCCTGCAGCCTCTACTCGGCCTGCAGCCTCTACTCGGCCTGAAGCCTCTACTCGGCCTAATGCCTCTACCCAGCATGATGAACTGATCCAGCCTGACGATCCTATTAGGCCAGTTGACTCGATGCCCGCTGTTGATCCAGATGATCCGGTACCTGATCCGGTGCCCGCTGTCGTGCCAATTGACTCAGAGCCCGCTGTCGTACCTGGTGACTTGGTGCCCACTGCCTTGCCAGATGACGCGGTGCCCGCTGGCAAGCCAAATGACCTGATGCCTGGTGACCTAGTGTCCGCTGTCATACCTGATGACCCGATGCCCGCTGTCGAGCCAGACAATCCGGTACCTGATGACCCGGTGCCCACTGTCGGGCCTGTTGACTCGGAGACCACTGCCTTGCCAGATGACGCGGTGCCCGCTGTCGAGCCAAATGACCTGATGCCTGGTGACCCGATGCCCGCTGTCCAGCCAGACGATTCAATGTCTGCCCCAGTGCCCGCGGTCATGCCAGTTGACTCGGAGCCCACTGTCGTGCCTGGTGACTCGGTGCCCGCCGCTCCGCCTGGGGGCCCGAGACCTGTTGCTCCGCTTGGGGGTCCAGCGCCCGCCGCTCCGCCTGGGGATCCGGCGCCCGCCGCCCCGCCTGGGGGCCCAGACCTGTCGCTCCGCCTGAGGGCCTGAGACCTGTCGCTCCGCCTGGGGGTCCGGCACCTGCCACTCCGCTTGAGGGCCCGAGACCTGCCGCTCCTCCTGGGGGTCCGGCGCCCGCCGCTCCGCCTGAGGGCCCGAGACCTGTCGCTCCACCTGGGGGTCCGGCGCCCGCCGCTCCGCCTGAGGGCCCGAGACCTGTCGCTCCATCTGGGGGTCCGGCGCCCGCCGCTCCGCCTGAGGGCCCGAGACCTGTCGCTCCTCCTGGGGGTCCGGCGCCCGCCGCTCCGCCTGAGGGCCCGAGACCTGTCGCTCCGCCTGGGGGTCCGGCGCCCGCCGCTCCGCCTGAGGGCCCGAGACCTGTCGCTCCGCTTGGGGGTCCGGCGCCCGCCGCTCCGCCTGAGGGCCCGAGACCTGTCGCTCCGCCTGGGGGTCCGGCGCCCGCCGCTCCGCCTGAGGGCCCGAGACCTGTCGCTCCGCCTGGGGGTCCGGCGCCCGCCGCTCCGCCTGAGGGCCCGAGACCTGTCGCTCCGCCTGGGGGTCCGGCGCCCGCCGCTCCGCCTGAGGGCCCGAGACCTGTCGCTCCGCCTGGGGGTCCGGCGCCCGCCGCTCCGCCTGGGGGCACGATGCCTGTCGCCCCGCCTGGGGGCACGATGCCTGTCGCCCCGCCTGGGGGCACGATGCCTGTCGCCCCGCCTGGGGGCACGATGCCTGTCGCCCCGCCTGGGGGCACGATGCCTGTCGCCCCGCCTGGGGGCCCGATGCCTGTCGCCCCTCCTGGGGGCCCGGTGCCTGTCGCCCCGCCTGGGGGCACGGTGCCTGTCGCCCCGCCTGGGGGCCCGGTGCCTGTCGCCCCGCCTGGGGGCCCGGTGCCTGCCGCTCCGCCCGGGGGCCCGGTGCCTGCCGCTCCGCCCGGGGGCCCGGTGCCTGCCGCTCCGCCCGGGGGCCCGGTGCCTGCCGCTCCGCCCGGGGGCCCGGTGCCTGCCGCTCCGCCTGGGGGCCCGGTGCCTGCCACTCCGCCCGGGGGCCCGGTGCCTGCCGCCCCGCCCGGGGGCCCGGTGCCTGCCGCCCCGCCCGGGGGCCCGGTGCCTGTCGCCCCGCCCGGGGGCCCGGTGCCTGCTGATCCGCCCGGGGGCCCGGTGCCTGCTGCTTCGCCTGGTAATCCGATGTGCCTCTGCCCGGAGTCCTGCCCGATGTGCCTCTGCCCGGAGTCCTGCCCGATGTGCCTCTGCCCGGAGTCCTGCCCGATGTGCCTCTGCCCGGAGTCCTGCCCGATGTGCCTCTGCCCGATGTGCCTCTGCCCGGAGTCCTGCCCGATGTGCCTCTGCCCGGTGTGCCTCTGCTCGATGTGCCTCTGCCCGGAGTCCAGCCCGGTGTGCCAGTCTTTGATATCCCGCCAGTTGCTAGACCCGGGCGGTGGAACATTTTGCCCAGCTAGGACTGTTTGGAGCGTCCTGAGGCCGCTCCTTGAGGGGGGGGTACTGTTAGGAATGGACTGGCCAGCAATGGTGGGACTCACCTGCCTTTTGATCTGCAGTACCAGGGCTGGCCAGCGGGTGTTCCCAGCAATCAGAGACTCAACTCTGCAGCCAGCTAACACCTGTAACTGATGATGCTGGGGTATTTAAGGGATGGCCAGACCCACAGACTCTGCCTTGGTGTTGTGTTTGTCCTGGGCCCTGTATCTGTCCTGCATCCTGTTTCTGTTCCTTTGCTGACTTCTCCTGCTCTGATCCTGGCTTGTGACCCTGACCATCCCTCTGTCTGACCCTCTGTACTACGCTGCTTGCTACCTGTTCTGATCCCTGGCTTGTGACCCGGACCATCCCTCTGCCTGACCCTCTGTACTATGCTGCTTGCTACCTGCTGAACCTGGCCTGTGACCCCGACCATTCTCCGCTTGCTCCCCCTGTACCTACCTGCCCAATTGATATTGACCCGGCCTGCCTGACGACGCTTGCTTGTATATACTGTTATCTGTGGGTGGTTTGGTTTGTTTGCACCGTATTATGTTTTAGTATTGCACTGCGTTTATGTTTGTACTGTTAGTGTTAATAAATTATATTGTTTATCCCATATCTGAAGTCTGCGTTTCCCTGCTTCAGTCACACACCTCTGGTCATACCTGGGAGCCCTGACACAGTGTCGCTGGCGACTTCCGATAGTGTTAGCGCCCCTCCCAGATAGCGCCAGATTGCCCGCCAGTACACCAGTAATCCCGTTTACCCCCTTGATCGCCCCCCCCCAGTTAACCCCTTCACTGCCCTATCACCAGTGTCACTGATCAGTGAACCAATTTTTACTGATCACTGTATCAGTGTCGCTGGCGACTTCCGATAGTGTTAGCGCCCCTACCAGATAGCGCCAGATTGCCCGCCAGTACACCAATAATCCCGTCTAACCCCTTAATCTCCCCCCCCAGTTAACCCCTTCACTGCCCTATCACCAGTGTCACTGATCAGTGAACCGATTTTTACTGATAACTGTATCAGTGTCGCTGGCGACTTCCGATAGTGTTAGCGCCCCTCCCAGATAGCGCCAGTGTGACCGCCAGTACACCAGAAATCCAGTTTAACCCCTTGATCGCCCCCCTCCCCCTCCCCAGTTAACCCCTTCACTGCCCTGTCACCAGTGTCATTGATTACAGTGAACAGATTTTTACTGATCACTGTATTAGTGTCACTGGTGACTTCCGATAGTGTTAGCGCCCCTCCCAGATAGCGCCAGTTTGCCCGCTAATGCACGGGATTTTTTTTACCAAAAACATGTAGCAGAATACATTTTGGCTTAAATTTATGACTAACTTTGAGTTTACGATATATTTTTTATAGCTGAAAGTAGAAAATATTGTTTTTTTTCAAAATTTTCGTGTTTTTTTTGTTTATAGGGCAAAAAATAAAAAGCGCACAGGTGATCAAATACCACCAAAAGAAAGCTCTATTTGTGTGAAAAAAGGATGTAAATTTCGTTTGGGTACAGCATTGCATGACCGTGCAATTATCATTTGAATTAGTGCAGCGCCAAACAGCAAAAAAAGGGTAAATCCTCAGGTGCTCAAGTGGTTAAATGTTATGCAGCAAACTTTAAATGAGCTTCAACATTCTGTTTCTTCAGCAATGGAGTCTTGTGTGGTGAGAGTGCATACAGGTCATGGCGGCTGAGTGCATTACTTATTGTTTTCTTTGAAGCAATTGTACCTGCCAATTCCAGGTCTTTCTGAAGCTCTCCACAAGTGGTCCTTGGCTCTTGGACAACTCTTCTGATAATTCTCTTCTCTCCTCTGCCACAAATCTTGCGAGGAGCACCCGGTCGTGAAATGATGTACTTTCCACTTCCAAATTATGGCCCAAACAGTGCTCACTGGAACATTCAGAAGTTTAGACATCCTTCTGTAACCAATGCCATCAGTACCTTTTGCAACAACAAGGTTGCGAAGGTCTTGAGAGAGCTTTTTGTTTTCACCCATCATTAGAGGTTTTTTGTGTGATTCCTTGGTAATGAGACACCTTTTTATAGGCCATCAGTTGAGACTGAACCGGCTGATATTAATTTGCACTGACAAGGGGCAGGTTTGCTCTCTAATTACTGACAGATTTCAGCTGGTGTCTTGGCTTTCCATGCTTTTTTGCACCCCCCTTTCTTCATGTGTTCAATACTTTTTTCCTGTGTCATTCCATTTGATTACACATAACTTAATTTTTGAACGTATTTGTTTTGGTTTCTTGGTATGTATAGATTGCATGGATTGTTACCGCCATGCCGTAAAAATTTCATGTCAATAGCACCTTTAGAAATACAGTCAGGTCCATAAATATTGGGACAGCAACACAATTCTAACATTTTTGGCTCTATACACCACCACAATGGATTTGAAATGAAATGAACAAGATGTGCTTTAACTGCAGACTGTCAGCTTTAATTTGAGGGTATTTACATCCAAATCAGGTGAACGGTGTAGGAATTACAACAGTTTGCATATGTGCCTCCCACTGAGGTATTTATGGACCTGACTGTATATTTACTGAGAAAAGTGGAGATGTATTCAATACTTATTTTACCCGCTGTACATACTTTCTAAAGGCTGATTGTATTCATAAACACTGGCCATTTCCAAATACAAATTTTTTTGTGGAATGAAGAGCAGGGAACAGTGGGCCAACTGCAAGCACAGATGTGTTTTAGAGAACTGTGCTACTTCTTTTGTAACTACTTAAAACATCATTAAAGAGCATTTGTAAAAATAAGGTGCATGCCCTGAAAACGTCACCCTGATCCTATCTGCTAAACTGGAATTTTGGCCAAGAGTTACTAAGATAAGAGGTGACACTGAAAAAACACAACTTTCTTTAAGAATATTCGAAAGTTTAATACATCAAAAGACCTTTTGAATATGAACTGCTACATCTGGGAACTTTGGATTGTAAGTTCCATGAGCAGGGCGTTCCTGTTCCTACTGTATTTAACTGTATTGCAGTTGCATTGTCTCTCTTTATTTTTTAAAGCTCTGTGCAAAATGTTGGTGCTATATAATTCCTGTATTATAATAATAATAAAAGTAACAGCAGGGGTGGACTGACCATTTGGAAACTCGGGCACTGCCCGAGGGCCCGGGGTCAGTAGGGGGCCCCATGAGATGCATACAAAAAAGGAGGGTTGTGAAAAGAGATTCACAGAAAAGCGGCTACATAATGAACAGAACGTGACACTCAGGAAATAATTTCCAAAAATTATGCTTTATTACACAAATATAAATATGACATATGGGCATTCGCCCTGGTTTACCATCACCTCAGTATGAAACAATACATACTCCACCCTGGAAATAAATGGGGCATATTCTCATCCAAGAGCTCTAGGAAACAGCTATTTACATTACAGATGAATGGGCCCCAACCACTTGTGCCGGCACAGGAATGTATTGTGTAATATATTAGACATTTATGTCTTCCTTCATACAGGCCTGAGGCCTGCTACTCTCCTTTTTGACGCATATTGTGCTTGCTTTATTGCATACATGTGATATATATATCTACAGCATAATTTTTGGATTCCTTGATAAGGATTTGCCATTATGGTTACTGCTTAATTCCTTATATCCTCTATTATGGTATGCCCATGGCATAATTTTTGGATACACCTCCCTAGGGAAGTGTTCACCTGTGTGTTTGTGCTACAGGGACACTAGACTCATGTAGCCATTTTCCCTGTTGCACATACATTTAGACCGGTTCTGGTGTCATTTTAAATGGTTTTAGGTCTGTATGTATTGTTTCATACTGAGGTGATGGTAAACCAGGGCGAATGCCCATATGTCATATTTATATTTGTGTAATAAAGCATAATTTTTGGAAATTATTTCCTGAGTGTCACGTTCTGTTCATTATGTAGCCGCTTTTCTGTGAATCTCTTTTCACAACCCTCCTTTTTTGTATACCTCTTTTGGCTACTGAATGGAGACCATACATTGGGTGACACGCTAATTTATTTAACAACCTCTTAAATAACTATCTTAGTATATAGGCCCCATGAGATGCCCCTGGTACCTTTTTCATAGGCTTTTTTGAGTATGGGCAAGGACACAGGGGCCCCATGATCCCTTATTGCCCGGGGGCCCCATGAGTTCTCAGTCCGCCCCTGAGTAACAGGTTGTTGGAGGATGTCAGTTTTTCCCACAAAGTTTTCATTTCAATGGACTGAAATGTAGCTTTGCTTTAATACTTAGTTAAAAAGTTCAAGAAATATTTTCCACTTGGATGAATGATTAGCTGGAAATTCACAGCAAGTCATCAAAGTTCATTAGAGAGCTCTGGCAAAAGACGGATTTACTCCATTCCCTAATCAATTGCTCTAACAATATAACTGTCCTCCGCGTTCTCATTATCTATGTGTGAAAGGATCCCGGAGACATTATTACAGCAGGCAAAGCATGTACAGCAGGTAAAAGGCTACAGGTGAAGTTAGAATGTGCCATGGAGCCTGGTGTTTCAGTATCATCTCCCCAATGTCATTTTGTTTATTTAGTACCTAAAACATCTGTATTCTAACTATAAGATGCTATTATATGGTATAAACTGCACAATTGCTGAAAACAAAACTTGCTCCATTTCTCAGAAACTGCAGGCAGCAAAGCCATTGAATAACAAATGCTACTGGGGAAACCTTACCACTTATGAAACATTGCCAGCAGGGAAAAGAATGTATTTGCTACTAGGTTTTGGCAATATTCAGAAGATGTCAATAAAATGCATGTGCATCAATAAGGAAGGAGATTTTTTTTTAAAGAGACCATGTCACCAATTTAAAAATTACAGTTGAAAGGCACAGGGAAGTATTTTAAATGCTTACTTGTAGTATTTTCCCTTCCGTTAACAATGTTTTATCAACTTGGAATGTGCCTTTAAGCTTTCTAGGGAATCCACCCACAGCTCTCCCTCCTCTTTACCATGCCTAAACCTTCTCTTCTTGTGGGAGTGTCTAATTACTGTCTGTGCTGGCCCAGAAACTCTGCCCCTCCCCTTACCAGGGGAGAAGGGGAATAGTATAGACTATCACTTGGGTGACAGCTCATTAGTCTGCCAGGGCTGCTGCTATCACATCCATGATTGTGGTGCCAGGCAGCTGTCTACGGCCTTTAGGAAGTCTACATTATCAAGGCATTTTACAGGCAAGTAACATGCACAAATGACAATTTATTTATTTCAGGTGCTTCTATAGCGCCATCAATTTACGCAGCGCTTTAAATATTTATTGTACATTCACATCAGTCCCTAACCCTCAAGGGGCGTACAATCTAAGGTCCCTAATTTACATTCATATATGTACATACTAGGGACAATGTAGACAGGAGCCAATTCACCTACCAGCATGTCTTTGGAGTGTGGGAGGAAACTAGAGTACCTAAGGAAACCCATGCAGGCACAGGGAGAACATGCAAACTCCAAGCAGGCAGTGCTGTGGTTGGAATTTGAACCTAGTAAATGCACTTATAACCTTGTAGGCAAGGGTTAGTGCCCCTTTTACTGAGGTCCCTCCTCTGGGTGATGTAAGAAAGTGGAGTACTCTACTCCTCTCTAAGATAGTGGGGGGAGTCTAAGGCAGAAAGAGTAATGGGAACAGATTACCCCTGTCATAGAGTATGTAGGTCTGTAGGTCTGTAGCCTGGGTGTCCCGTGCATCCCTGTACATTTAAGGAGGGTGGCCTCCCTCCAGACACAACTTCCATTAATCTATCCATTAATATATTTTCTAAAACTTGGGAGACACTCAAAATTACAATCACAATTATAGATTGACGTGGCCACTGCAGCTTACACATACATTTGTAAATGTGTACAACTAAACCCCTTGTTTTAGCATGAACTGTTACACAGGGTCAATTAGATTTTGTTGCAGGCTGGCTGGTAAATGAGCTGGGAATTTTTGTTTGTTTTTAACCTGGGAGAAAGTACTCTTCAAGATAGGCCATAAGAGACTCCATTAGGTAACCTACATTGAGGAGTGTGGGAGTATCAAGGTCCTACCTTTCCTCAGGGCTTGTGCAGCTCCATGTGCTGGCATCCATCTTAGGTCTGCAAAGCATTGTGGGATCCTTTATGCTTTCAGCCCTCTGCGGCTCCTCCCAGGAGGTGGCAGCTTATCACATATAAGTCTGCTGTTTGTAGCTGTCCATTGCATTCATGTCATGTCTGTTGCACAGCAGCAAGCTCCTGTTCAGTTAACTCTTTGCTCTCTTGGATACCGACTCGGCTTTGGCTAAGACTCCTCCTGGCTTCTGACCCCGGCTCTGGCGACCATTCTTCCTGGCTTCTGACCCCGGCTCTGGCGACCATTCTTCCTGGCTTCTGACCCCGGCTCTGGCGACCATTCTTCCTGGCTTCTGACCCTGGCTCTGGCGACCATTCTTCCTGGCTTCTGACCCCGGCTCTGGCGACCATTCTTCCTGGCTTCTGACCCCGGCTCTGGTGACCATTCTTCCTGGCTTCTGACCCCGGCTCTGGCGACCATTCTTCCTGGCTTCTGACCCCGGCTCTGGTGACCATTCTTCCTGGCTTCTGACCCCGGCTCTGGCGACCATTCTTCCTGGCTTCTGACCCCGGCTCTGGCGACCATTCTTCCTGGCTTCTGACCCCGGCTCTGGCGACCATTCTTCCTGGCTACTGACCCCGGCTCTGGCGACCATTCTTCCTGGCTTCTGACCCCGGCTCTGGCAACCATTCTTCCTGGCTTCTGACCCTGGCTTTGGCTACGATTCCCGCTGGTTCTCGACTTGATTATCCTGGAAGACGACTTTGGCAGGAGAACTTCTGTCCTACTAAGTCATCCGCTGTTGCTGTCGGACTTGCATAGACTCTTACCTTGTTTCTGTGTAAATAAACTTACCTTTAATTGCACCTCCTTGTGTGTCTGGCTCCTCGCTCCCTGACAGGGAGAGATGGCTGAACATTCTGTATTCAAGTGTTACTACATTGTTGTGTCCTGTAATGCTGGAACTAGAGCTATGTAAATGAAGAAGTTGCTGAACAGAGGACCTGACATGTTTTTTCTTCAGTAAAGTCATTAAAAGGTTGCTTGTGTGGATATTCCTTTATGTCTGGAGGTGGGCTTTAGGTCAGAAGAGTGTGAGTAGTACAATGGAGGTGGGCTTTGGGCCAGGAGAATGTGAGTGACAAGATGTCAGAGTTTTGCCCTTTAAAGGTGCATGTGTACCCAGGGGCGGCCTGAAAACTCATGGAGCCCCTGTGTCCTTGCCCAAACTCAAAAAAGCCTATGAAAAAGGTATCAGGGGCATCTCATGGGCCCCCCTACTGACCCCAGGCCCTCGGGCAGTGCCCGAGTTTCCAAATGGTCAGTCCGCCCGTGTGTACCCTATCTCATGAAGAAGTGGGGAGGTTTAAATATGTGATATGTTTTCTATTTTACTATTGTGACTAAAATATGGGTTTATGAATAGAGATGAGCGAATCGAAGTAGGCAAAGTGGAATTCGTTTCGAATATTAGGAAAATTTTTCCTAAAATGGCGGCGACATGTGCGGCGACGGAGCGGGGATGTCTGGGAAGGCGCGCAGACAAGGCGCGCTGACCCATAATGCATTCATTAATGACATGTGATCGCATTAGCCAATCAGCAGCCAGCCAGCCAGCACTGTGTAATGGTCGAGCTATAAATGGCGGCCATTTTAGAATTCTCCATTTGCCTCCAGTCATTCAACAGAGGCAGACCTGGCTGTATTCAGGGAGAGAGTTAGGGACACAGAAACGTTACTTAGGGACACAGAAACGTTAGTTAGGGACACAGAAACGTTACTTAGGGCCACAGAAACGTTACTTAGGGCCACAGAAACGTTACTTAGGGCCACAGAATCGTTACTTAGGGCCACAGAAACGTTACTTAGGGCCACAGAAACGTTACTTAGGGCCACAGAATCGTTACTTAGGGCCACAGAATTGTTACTTAGGGCCACAGAAACGTTACTTAGGGCCACAGAATTGTTACTTAGGGACAGACACAGAATTGTTACTGAGGGACACAGAATTTTTACTGAGGGCCACAGAACCGTTACTTAGGGCCACAGAAACGTTACTTAGGGACACAGAATTGTTACTCAGGGACAGACACAGAATTGTTACTGAGGGATACAGAATTGTTACTGAGGGACACAGAACCGTTACTTAGGGCCACAGAAACGTTACTTAGGGCCACAGAAACTTTACTTAGGGACACAGAAACGTTACTTAGGGCCACAGAATCGTTACTTAGGGCCACAGAAACGTTACTTAGGGCCACAGAAATGTTACTTAGGGCCACAGAATTGTTACTTAGGGACAGACACAGAATTGTTACTGAGGGACACAGATTTGTTACTGAGGGCCACAGAACCGTTACTTAGGGCCACAGAAACGTTACTTAGGGACACAGAATTGTTACTCAGGGACAGACACAGAATTGTTACTGAGGGACACAGAATTGTTACTGAGGGCCACAGAACTGTTACTTAGGGCCACATAAACGTTACTTAGGGCCACAGAAACGTTACTTAGGGCTACAGAAACGTTACTTAGGGCCACAGAATCGTTACTTAGGGCCACAGAAACGTTACTTAGGGCCACAGAAACGTTACTTAGGGCCACAGAATTGTTACTTAGGGACAGACACAGAATTGTTACTGAGGGACACAGATTTGTTACTGAGGGCCACAGAACCGTTACTTAGGGCCACAGAAACATTACTTAGGGACACAGAATTGTTACTCAGGGACAGACACAGAATTGTTACTGAGGGACACAGAATTGTTACTGAGGGCCACAGAACGGTTACTTAGGGCCACAGAAACGTTACTTAGGGCTACAGAAACGTTACTTAGGGCCACAGAATCGTTACTTAGGGCCACAGAATTGTTACTTAGGGCCACAGAAACGTTACTTAGGGCCACAGAAACGTTACTTAGGGCCACAGAATTGTTACTTAGGGACAGACACAGAATTGTTACTGAGGGACACAGATTTGTTACTGAGGGCCACAGAACCGTTACTTAGGGCCACAGAAACGTTACTTAGGGACACAGAATTGTTACTCAGGGACAGACACAGAATTGTTACTTAGGGACACAGAATTGTTACTCAGGGACAGACACAGAATTGTTACTGAGGGATACAGAATTGTTACTGAGGGACACAGAACCGTTACTTAGGGCCACAAAAACATTACTTAGGGCCACAGAAACGTTACTTAGGGCTACATAAACGTTACTTAGGGCCACGGAATCGTTACTTAGGGCCACAGAAACATTACTTAGGGCCACAGAAACGTTACTTAGTGCCACAGAATTGTTACTTAGGGACAGACACAGAATTGTTACTGAGGGACACAGATTTGTTACTGAGGGCCACAGAACCGTTACTTAGGGCCACAGAAACGTTACTTAGGGACACAGAATTGTTACTCAGGGACAGACACAGAATTGTTACTGAGGGACACAGAATTGTTACTGAGGGACACAGAATTGTTACTGAGGGACACAGAATTGTTACTCAGGGACACAGAATTGTTACTGAGGGACACAGAATTGTTACTGAGGGACACAGAAATGTTACTGAGGGACACAGAATTGTTACTCAGGGACAGACACAGAATTGTTACTCAGGGACAGACACAGAATTGTTACTGAGGGACACAGAATTGTTACTGAGGGACACAGAATTGTTACTCAGCGACAGACACAGAATTGTTACTCAGGGACAGACACAGAATTGTTACTGAGGGACACAGAATTGTTACTGAGGGACACAGAATTGTTACTGAGGGACACAGAATTGTTACTGAGGGACACAGAATTGTTACTCAGCGACAGACACAGAATTGTTACTCAGGGAAAGACACAGAATTGTTACTGAGGGACACAGAATTGTTACTGAGGGACACAGAATTGTTACTCAGGGACACAGAATTGTTACTCAGGGACACAGAATTGTTACTGAGGGACACAGAATTGTTACTCAGGGACACAGAATTGTTACTCAGGGACAGACACAGAATTGTTACTCAGGGACACAGAATCGTTTAATTAAAGAATATGTCAGACAACATGCAGAGGAGTGGCAGAGGAGGCAATGTTTTAGGAGCGAGCAGACGTGGCAGCAGAGGAAGGGGTCGAGGCAGCACTAGTCGCAGCCAGAGGCCAGTGCTCCCGGTGTCATCCAGCGGTTGTGTCTCCACCGACAACCCTGCCGTCATCGATTGGTTGGCTCGGTCGTCTTCCTCTTCCCAGGTCACCTCTGACACCTACAGCCAACGGTCGGTGGGTACGTCAGACACAACCGTTAGTTGGCATGGCCCGGGAGCAAGCCCACTGAAATCACATGTCCTCTACCTGCCCCTGTCCTTTGGTGTTCCCTCACCAAGCGAAGTATCGCATGCTGTGGGCTCAGCCCCACTGTACAGTGAGGAAGAGCTAACAGAGGGCGGTCAGGAACGGGGGGAGACATCCGCCTCTTCAGCAGCCAGGCGAAGAAGTAGTGGCGAGGAGAGTGGCTCGGTAGCCGGTCTAGAGACAGGTCTATCTCCTGACCCACACGCAGCCGAGGGGGCTAGTAGTGAGGCGGAGACCCTAATTGATGATGATGAGGCTGATCGCACTTGGCAGCCTCGTCGTCATCAGGCTATTGCTTCCGCATCATCAGGAGAAGAGGGTGGCAGCTTGGCAGCGAGCAAAACAGTCGGTGGGTTGCCCAGGAGGCAGCAGGGTCGCAGCAGTGTCAGTGGAGGCAAACGGCCACGGAGTACAGCACCAGCTCCACTGCAGCCTATCACCACGGCCAGTAGTGGTGCCAGTGTGCACGGAGGAAGCAGCAGTCAGCCAGTGAGGAGTATCGGGGGCAAAGTTTCCTACTCGGCGATGTGGCAATTTTTTGTCAAGCCGCCCGAGGAAGTAAACGTAGCCGTGTGTCGACTATGTGGCCAGAAAGTCAAGCGTGGCCAGGGGGCCCATGTTGGGACTACAGCGTTGCATCAGCATATGCAGCGTCGCCATTCGGTGGCCTGGGAAAACCGTGATAAAGATACGGCGGTTCTGCCTGCCCCAGCCCCCGCTCCATCACCCGCTCCGTTACTTGCTCCGTCACCCGACGTCAATCGCTCTCTATCAGCCAGTCAAGGCTCCAACACCTCTGCTGAGGGGAGTTGTCACTCGTTGGCATCTTCCGCTCGTTCTGATGCTCCTTCTCCTGCTACTCTTCTTCACGGATTCCGTCAGCAGTCTTTCTTGGAATCCGTTTCCAAGAGACAACAGTTTGCGAGCACGCACCCGACGGTGCAGAAGCTGAACGTCCTCCTGTCCAAGTTGCTGGTGCTGCAGTCCCTCCCTTTCCAAGTGGTGGACTCAGCACCTTTCCGAGAAATGATGGCTTGTGCCGCGCCGCGGTGGAGAGTGCCAAGCCGTCATTTCTTCGCCAAAAAGGCAGTGCCAGCCCTGCATTCACATGTAGAAGAGATGGCCAGTCTTTGAGCATGTCGGTCTCTGCCAAAGTGCACGGCAGCGCCGACGTGTGGAGCTGTAACTACGGTCAGGGACAGTACATGTCATTTACGGCCCACTGGGTGAACGTGGTGCCGTCACAGCCGCACCAGCAACTTGGACAGGTCACGCCGCTTTTGCCTCCACGTTTGCACGTCCTTGGTCCGGCAAAGATGTCCGCCTCTACCACCTCTTCTTCCTTCGTGTCCTCAGCCGCCACCCCCGTGCCAAGTCCCATTACCCGACCGGCATATCACATGTGCAGGGCGCAACGGTGTCACGCTGTGCTGCACCTGGTATGCCTTGGCGAACGTAGTCACACAGGGGAGGAACTTCTGAGTGTAATGAACAGAGAAATCGACAGATGGCTGTCTCCGCGCAAACTGAAAATCAGAACCATGTTGACCGACAACGGAAAGAACATGGTGTCTGCTCTGCGTCAAGGAAGGTTGTGCCATGCGCCATGCATGGCTCACGTGTTCAATCTGGTTGTCAAGCGGTTCCTAAAATCCACCATCCCACTGCAAGACATCCTTAAAATGTCACGTAAACTTTGCATGCATTTCAGCCATTCCTACACCGCAAAGCACACCCTCCTTGAGCTGCAGCGGCAGAACGGAATTCCACAGCATCGCCTGATCTGCGACGTTGCAACAAGGTGGAATTCAACCCTACACATGTTAGACCACCTTTACGAACAGCGAAAGGCCATCACCGATTTCCTGATGTTACAAGCGGATAAAGGTACTCCCCTGTGTAACTTCGATGTCAGCCATTGGCAGCTCATACGTGACACCTGCCGCTTGCTCAGGCCCTTTGAGGAGGCCACGCTATTCGTGAGTCGGCAGGACTATGGGATGAACGACGTCATTCCTCTGTTGCACGTCCTGGAACAAATGCTGTTAACAATGGCTGGTCAGGGTGCGGTAGACGTGGCGCACAGATCTCAACGCCACATGACCCCTGTGGGGGCAGGACAGGAAGAAGAGGAGGAGGTAGAGGAGGACATTTGTGCTCAGGAATTATTGAGTGAAATGGGTGGTTTTTCCACTCAGCGGACAGGAGTGGAGGAGCAGGAGCATCTGGTAGAGGAGGAGGAGGAGGAGACAGAGGACCCAGACGCACCGTGGCAGTATGCTGTGGAGATGGAGGCAGGGAGTCCCTCGCATTCCTTGGCACAAATGGCCCATAGCATGCTCGGTTGCTTGCGTAGCGACAGCCGAATAATAACCATCAGACAGAGGGATGACTTTTGGCTGTCCACCTTGTTGGACCCTCGCTACCGTTCAAAAATGGTGGCCTTTTTTACACCTGCTGAGAGGGAGGCCAAAATAACGTACTATAAAAACCACCTATGTAGTCAGTTGGTCTCTGCATTTGTGCGCCAACGTCCATCCTCAGACACTGTGGGCCCTGTGCGCTCGCGTTCCGCTGCCATGGCAGCAGGGGAGGGGTGGGGTAGTAGGAGCAGTGGCAGCTCCACCAGCAGCGGCTGCCTCAGTCTGCAGTCGATGATGAGTAGCTTTCTTCACCAGAGCAGTGAGGAAACTACTAACCAGCCGCAGCAGCAGCAGCATCAGGTGGACCTGGAGCAGGACCTCAAACAACAGGCTTGGGCCTACTTGGACAGCACCCTGCCAACTGAGGTAGACAATCCCCTTGACTACTGGGCAACGAAACTTGACCTTTGGCCCCAACTAGCTGAATTTGCCCTTGAAAGGCTGTCATGCCCGGCCAGTAGCGTGGCATCGGAGCGCGTGCTTAGTGCGACAGGAGGAATTGTAACTCCGCGGAGGACACGACTGTCCACCCAAAGTGTGGAGAGACTCACGTTTGTGAAAATGAATCAGGCGTGGATTAGTCTGGATTTCAAACCACCAGTTCCTGACACAACTGACTAAATCCGCCATGAATCAAGCCCCAAACATGTGCCACTTTCAGGTCTCCTCACACTGCTGGTGTGTTCCATTTTTTGTCATAGGGTGCTGGCAGATTACGGGCCTCCCATAGCTGCTGCCAGGCCCCTAATCTGCCATGGGCCCCTATACCGCCTCCTCATGCTGCTTCCAGGTCCAGAGTCTCTCATGGGTCCCTGTACGGCCTCCCATTGCTGCTGTCTCCATCGCCACACTCTGCCATGTGCCACTTTCAGGTCTCCTCACACACTGCTGGTGTGTTCCATTTTTTGTCATAGGGTGCTGGCAGATTACGGGCCTCCCATTGCTGCTGCCAGGCCCCTAATCTGCCATGGGCCCCTGTACCGCCTCCTCATGCTGCTGTCAGGTCCACAGTGTCTCATGCCATGTGTCACTTTCAGGTCTCCTCACACTGCTGGTGTGTTCCATTTTTTGTCATAGGGTGCTGGCAGATTACGGGCCTCCCATAGCTGCTGCCAGGCCCCTAATCTGCCATGGGCCCCTATACCGCCTCCTCATGCTGCTTCCAGGTCCAGAGTCTCTCATGGGTCCCTGTACGGCCTCCCATTGCTGCTGTCTCCATCGCCACACTGTGCCATGTGCCACTTTCAGGTCTCCTCACACACTGCTGGTGTGTTCCATTTTTTGTCATAGGGTGCTGGCAGATTACGGGCCTCCCATTGCTGCTGCCAGGCCCCTAATCTGCCATGGGCCCCTGTACCGCCTCCTCATGCTGCTGCCAGGTCCACAGTGTCTCATGGGTCTCTGTACGGCCTCCCATTGCTGCTGTCTCCATCGCCACACTCTGCCATGTGCCACTTTCAGGTCTCCTCACACTGCTGGTGTGTTCCATTTTTTGTCATAGGGTGCTGGCAGATTACGGGCCTCCCATAGCTGCTGCCAGGCCCCTAATCTGCCATGGGCCCCTATACCGCCTCCTCATGCTGCTGCCAGGTCCAGAGTCTCTCATGGGTCCCTGTACGGCCTCCCATTGCTGCTGTCTCCATCGCCACACTCTGCCATGTGCCACTTTCAGGTCTCCTCACACACTGCTGGTGTGTTACATTTTTTGTCATAGGGTGCTGGCAGATTACGGGCCTCCCATAGCTGCTGCCAGGCCCCTAATCTGCCATGGGCCCCTGTACCGCCTCCTCATGCTGCTGCCAGGTCCACAGTGTCTCATGCCATGTGCCACTTTCAGGTCTCCTCACACTGCTGGTGTGTTCCATTTTTTGTCGTAGGGTGCTGGCAGATTACGGGTCTCCCATAGCTGCTGCCAGGCCCCTAATCTGCCATGGGCCCCTATACCGCCTCCTCATGCTGCTGCCAGGTCCAGAGTCTCTCATGGGTCCCTGTACAGCCTCCCATTGCTGCTGTCTCCATCGCGACACTCTGCCATGTTCCACTTTCAGGTCTCCTCACACACTGCTGGTGTGTTCCATTTTTTGTCATAGGGTGCTGGCAGATTACGGGCCTCCCATAGCTGCTGCCAGGCCCCTAATCTGCCATGGGCCCCTGTACCGCCTCCTCATGCTGCTGCCAGGTCCACAGTGTCTCATGCCATGTGCCACTTTCAGGTCTCCTCACACTGCTGGTGTGTTCCATTTTTTGTCATAGGGTGCTGGCAGATTACGGGCCTCCCATTGCTGCTGCCAGGCCCCTAATCTGCCATGGGCCCCTGTACCGCCTCCTCATGCTGCTGCCAGGTCCACAGTGTCTCATGGGTCCCTGTACGGCCTCCCATTGCTGCTGTCTCCATCGCGACACTCTGCCATGTGCCACTTTCAGGTCTCCTCACACACTGCTGGTGTGTTCCATTTTTTGTCATAGGGTGCTGGCAGATTACGGGCCTCCCATAGCTGCTGCCAGGCCCCTAATCTGCCATGGGCCCCTGTACCGCCTCCTCATGCTGCTGCCAGGTCCAGAGTCTCTCATGGGTCCCTGTACGGCCTCCCATTGCTGCTGTCTCCATCGCCACACTCTGCCATGTGCCACTTTCAGGTCTCCTCACACACTGCTGGTGTGTTCCATTTTTTGTCATAGGGTGCTGGCAGATTACGGGCCTCCCATTGCTGCTGCCAGGCCCCTAATCTGCCATGGGCCCCTGTACCGCCTCCTCATGCTGCTGCCAGGTCCACAGTCTCTCATGGGTCCCTGTACAGCCTCCCATTGCTGCTGTCTCCATCGCCACACTCTGCCATGTGCCACTTTCAGGTCTCCTCACACTGCTGGTGTGTTCCATTTTTTGTCATAGGGTGCTGGCAGATTACGGGCCTCCCATAGCTGCTGCCAGGCCCGTAATCTGCCATGGGCCCCCGTACCGACTCCTCATGCTGCTGCCAGGCCCATAATCTGTCATGGCCCCCTTTTGTCGCTTGTTGGCATATTCCGCTTGTTCAGATGCTCCTTCTCCTGCTACTCCTCTTCACGGATTCCGTCAGCAGTCTTTCTTGGAATCCGTTTCCAAGAGACAACAGTTTGCGAGCACGCACCCGACGGTGCAGAAGCTGAACGTCCTCCTGTCCAAGTTGCTGCTGCCAGGCTCGTAATCTGTCATGCGCCCCTGTACCGCCTCCTCATGCTGCTGCCAGGTCCAGAGTGTGTCATGGGCCCCCGTACCGACTCCTCATGCTGCTGCCAGGCCCGTAATCTGTCATGGGCCCCTGTACCGCCTCCTCATGCTGCTGCCAGGTCCAGAGTGTGTCATGGGTCCCTGTACGGCCTCCCATTGCTGCTGCCAGGCCCGTGATCTGCCATATCCCCCGTACCAACTCCTCATGCTGCTGCCAGGCCCGTAATCTGTCATGGGCCCCTGTACCGCCTCCTCATGCTGCTTCCAGGTCCAGAGTGTGTCATGGGTCCCTGTACGGCCTCCCATTGCTGCTGTCTCCATCGCCACACTCTGCCATGTGCCACTTTCAGGTCTCCTCACACTGCTGGTGGTTTCCATTTTTGTCATAGGGTGCTGTATGGCCTCCCATTGCTGCTGCCTCCACCGCCACACTGTTGCTCCACACTCTGGTTTTGGCCCCGTGACTGCCCAAATGAGTGAAGTGTGCGGTGATTCTAAGATCGACGGCACTCATCTGCATGTCATACTGACTGACAGTATTATTTCTCTTCCCCAGCAGACTCCAAGGGCATTTAAATTAAAGGTACAGTGTTCTGCACTAATATAAAGGCTCTCTGAAGCCTAGAAACACCCTTTTATAAGTTAAATTCGCAGCGAATATATTCGACTCGAATCAAAATTTTTTCACGAATTCGCCGAATCAGTCGAATCGAATTTTTGAATAATTCGCTCATCTCTATTTATGAACTTTGCAAACCAATGCATTCTGTTGATATGTAGATTTTGCACAGCGCACCAACTTTTTTGGAATTGGGGTTATAGATGGTATCTGGCAAGTGATTGGACAGCTCCCTTTTCTCCTAGAGATCTCATTATAGAAATGTCTCTGTTTGTTATGCAGAATTCAGTGAATATAATCTCATTCAGGATCCAAGCATATTATCTGGAAAAAGATGGCAGATTTATAATTAACAAAGAGAATTTTGAATGATTGGATTAGGGAAAAATGTTCACAGCCTCATGCCTGGTGACATGTATAAAAATGGAATGTGCAATCAATGTAAGCTGAACACGACAAATTAAACTAGAAATAGAGAATTGGCAAGATACGACAATACTCTACCCCTGATAACAGGTACAATTGTAGGTGTACCTGTCACCTCTACAAAGGCAAGCTAGCATATAGTTTGTGTAAAGTGGTGCCCAGAGAGCGTCCAATCTTCCTCTAACCCCTTCTGTGAAGCCAAACTCTGCCAATGCTTTTTATATACAAGCGTACCCCGGTTTTCGAACGCCTCAGTTAATGTAATTTTTGGTTTACAAATGAAAATCCATTGAAAATAATGCCTCGTTTTAAACATTTTTTTCACAATACGAAGCAAGTTTCCCCAGGATGCATTGCGCCTGGGAGGTTTATAGTGACGGCCCCGTGCCTTTTAAAGTGCACTTTTTTACAAAGTTTTCAACAGAGAACTTTTTTTTTACTTTTTTTTTACCTCCGAAATGGATTAATTGGTTTTCAATGCATTTACAATTTGTTTTTTAATCATGTACAGTATTTATGCCTTTAAAGTGCACTTTATAAAGCGTTTTTGAGCAGATAAAAGATTTTTTTTTACTTTTTTCTGACCTCCGGAACGGATTAATTGATTTTCAATGCATTCCTATGGGAAACCGCGTTTTGGTTTATGAATTTTTCCCAGTACGAAACGTCCCGCAGAATGCATTAAATTCATAAACCGAAGTACGCCTGTGTTAAGGTAAAGTCTTTCAGGTCCGCAATGAGAGTGTATATGGACAACGGGTGACACATGCAAATGCTACGTTCTGGCACCATTATTTGAGTATGTGTAGATGTGGGCACCATTATTTGAGTATGTGTAGATGTGGGCACCATTATTTGAGTATGTGTAGATGTGGGCACCATTATTTGAGTACGTGTAGATGTGGGCACCATTATTTGAGTACGTGTAGATGTGGGCACCATTATTTGAGTACGTGTAGATGTGGGCACCATTATTTGAGTACGTGTAGATGTGGGCACCATTATTTGAGTACGTGTAGATGTGGGCACCATTATTTGAGTACGTGTAGATGTGGGCACCATTATTTGAGTACGTGTAGATGTGGGCACCATTATTTGAGTATGTGTAGATGTGTTTTGATCTATTTATCTTCACAAATGTTTCTTTTCGTTACTTCTGAAAAACATTAAAAAAAAGGATCTGATAATTTTGTGTGTTAGTGCAGCTTGCAAAGGAAGTTATATAATCAATGTGATAGATCGGCAATAAATACTATGTTGGGTTGCACTATTTGCATGCTTTTGATACATGTGCTATGCAAGACATGGAAAGTTCAAACTTTGTTGGCAGCCACATTTCCTGCCTACTGTGATCTACAGTTATAACAAGCTGACAAGAGAAAGATCAACTGCCCAAGAAAGATCCCAATGTGCTGATATGAACTACAGTGGTTTGTATGGATTTAGCCCTTACATGGAAAAAACCTAGATTTCACCATTCACCACTTGGCAGAATGAATACTTTAGAAACCTCTACATCCAATGCAGGGGCGGACTGACAACTCATGGGGCCCCCAGGCAATAGGGGATCATGGAGCCCCTGTGTCCTTGCGCAAACTCAAAGAAGCCTATGAAAAAGGTACCAGGGGCATCTCATGGGGCCCCCTACTGACCCCAGGCCCTCGAGCAGTGCCCGAGTTTCCAAATGGTCAGTCCGCCCCTGATCCAGTGGAACAGGATAGGTAAAAAATACTATTCACAAAATGTACTAGGGGCAGAGCTTAGCCATGACATCGGTGGAAGTCAGGCACTAATAAACAAAGTGAAACCAAGTCTCAGAGGGGTACGGAAGAGACAAAGATCATAGGTATAGGTATCAACCAAAAAGAATAATTCGAGAAACCAAATCACTCTTTTCGATGTACATTTCCCTGGGGCTAAATGTGGCCCACCTTAGTTAAGCGCTCACCAGAGGTTGGCGATTAGAGATGAGCGAAGTATTCAAAAATTCAAATCGACTGATTCGGCGAATTCGTGGAAAAATGTCGATTCGAGTCGAATATATTCGCTGCGAATTTAACTTATAAAAGGGTGTTTCTAGGCTTCAGAGAGCCTTTATATTAGTGCAGAACACTGTACCTTTAAATTAAATGCCCTTGGAGTCTGCTGGGGAAGAGAAATAATACTGACAGTCAGTATGACATGCAGATGAGTGCCGTCGATCTTAGAATCACCACACACTTCACTCATTTGGGCAGTCACGGGGCCAAAACCAGAGTGTGGAGCCACAGTGTGGCGGTGGAGGCAGCAGCAATGGGAGGCCATACAGCACCCTATGACAAAAATGGAAACCACCAGCAGTGTGAGGAGACCTGAAAGTGGCACATGGCAGAGTGTGGCGATGGAGACAGCAGCAATGGGAGGCCGTACAGGGACCCATGACACACTCTGGACCTGGCAGAAGCATGAGGAGGCGGTACAGGGGCCCATGACAGATTACGGGCCTGGCAGCAGCATGAGGAGTTGGTACGGGGGCCCATGGCAGATTACGGGCCTGGCAGCAGCAATGGGAGGCCGTACAGGGACCGATGACACACTCTGGACCTGGCAGCAGCATGAGGAGGCGGTACAGGGGCGCATGACAGATTACGAGCCTGGCAGCAGCAACTTGGACAGGAGGACGTTCAGCTTCTGCACCGTCGGGTGCGTATTCGCAAACTGTTGTCTCTTGGAAACGGATTCCAAGAAAGACTGCTGACGGAATCCGTGAAGAGGAGTAGCAGGAGAAGGAGCATCTGAACGAGCGGAATATGCCAACAAGCGACAACAGGGGCCCATGACAGATTACGGGCCTGGCAGCAGCATGAGGAGTCGGTACGGGGGCCCATGGCAGATTAGGGGCCTGGCAGCAGTTATGGGAGGCCCGTAATCTGCCAGCACCCTATGACAAAAAATGGAACCCACCAGCAGTGTGAGGAGACCTGAAAGTGGCACATGGCAGAGTGTGGCGATGGAGACAGCAGCAATGGGAGGCCGTACAGGGACCCATGAGAGACTCTGGACCTGGCAGCAGCATGAGGAGGCGGTATAGGGGCCCATGGCAGATTAGGGGCCTGGCAGCAGCTATGGGAGGCCCGTAATCTGCCAGCACCCTATGACAAAAAATGGAACCCACCAGCAGTGTGAGGAGACCTGAAAGTGGCACATGGCAGAGTGTGGCGATGGAGACAGCAGCAATGGGAGGCCGTACAGGGACCCATTAGAGACTCTGGACTTGGCAGCAGCATGAGGAGGCGGTTATAAGGGGCCCATGGCAGATTAGGGGCCTGGCAGCAGCTATGGGAGGCCCGTAATCTGCCAGCACCCTATGACAAAAAATGGAACACACCAGCAGTGTGAGGAGACCTGAAAGTGGCACATGTTTGGGGCATGATTCATGGCGGATTTAGTCAGTTGTGTCAGGAACTGGTGGTTTGAAATCCAAACTAATCCACGCCTGATTCATTTTCAAAAACGTGAGTCTCTCCACACTTTGGGTGGACAGTCGTGTCCTCCGCGGAGTTGCAATACCTCCTGCCGCACTAAACACGCGCTCCGATGCCACGCTACTGGCCGGGCATGACAGCACTTTCAAGGGCAAATTCAGCTAGTTGGGGCCAAAGGTCAAGTTTCGTTGCCCAGTAGTCAAGGGGATTGTCTACCTCGGTTGGCAGGGTGCTGTCCAAGTAGTTAAAGATAGTTATTGCTGCATAATGTGATATTTATATCTATGGTATAATTTTTTGAAACTCCCTGTTTGGGGATATAACCACTCTGGTAGTAGCATAGTCTACATACAGTATTATAACACGTGTTATGGTATACCTATGGTATAATTTTTTGTATACACCTCCTTTGGGAAGTGTTCACCTATGCGCCAGTGCCACAGGGACTTTAGATTCTTGTAGTCATTGTCCTTTTTGCACAGGTATTTAGACCAGTACTGGTGTCTTTTTATATGGTTTTAGGTCTGTGTGTATTGTCTCATACTGAGGTGATGGTAAACCAGGGCGATTGCCCATATGTCAAATTTGTATGTGTAATAAAGCATAATTTTTGGAAATTTTTTCAGAGTATCACATTCTGTTCATAATGTAGCCGCTTTCTTTGTGAATTTCTTTTCACAACCTCTCTTTTTTTGTATGCTGTCCAAGTAGGCCTAAGCCTGTTGTTTGAGGTCCTGCTCCAGGTCCACCTGATGCAGCTGCTGCTGCTGCTGCGGCTGGTTAGTAGTTTCCTCACTGCGCTGGTGAAGAAAGCTACTCATCATCGACTGCAGACTGAGGCAGCTGCTGCTGGTGGAGCTGCCACTGCTCCTACCACCCCACCCCTCCCCTGCTGCCATGGCAGCGGAACGCGAGCGCACAGGGCCCACAGTGTCTGAGGATGGACGTTGGCGCACAAAGGCAGAAACCAGCTGACTACATAGGTGGTTTTTATAGTACGTTATTTTGGCCTCCCTCTCAGCAGGTGTGAAAAAGGCCACCATTTTTTGAAAGGTAGCGAGGGTCCAACAAGGTGGACAGCCAAAAGTCATCCCTCTGTCTGATGGTTATTATTCGGCTGTTGGTACGCAAGCAAGCGAGCATGCTATGGGCCATTTGTGCCAAGGAATGCGAGGGACTCCCTGCCTCCATCTCCACAGCATACTGCCACGGTGCGTCTGGGTCCTCTGTCTCCTCTTCCTCCTCCTCTACCAGATGCTCCTGCTCCTCCACTCCTATCCGCTGAGTGGAAAAAACACTCATTTCACTCAATAATTCCTGAGCACCAATGTCCTCCTCTACCTCCTCCTCTTCTTCCTGTCCTGCCCCCACAGGGGTCATGTGGCGTTGAGATCTGTGCGCCACGTCTACCGTACCCTGACAAGCCATTGTTAACAGCATTTGTTCCAGGACGTGCAACAGAGGAATGACGTCGTTCATCCCATAGTCCTGCCGACTCACGAATAGCGTGGCCTCCTCAAAGGGCCTGAGCAAGCGCAGGTGTCACGCATGAGCTGCCAATGGCTGACATCTAAGTTACACAGGGGAGTAACTTTATCCGCTTTTAACATCAGGAAATCTGTGATGGCCTTTTGCTGTTCGTAAAGGCGGTTAACATATGTAGGGTTGAATTCCACCTTGTTGCAACGTCACAGCATGAGGAGTCGGTACGGGGGCCCATGGCAGATTACGGGCCTGGCAGCAGCAATGGGAGGCCCGTAATCTGCCAGCACCCTATGTCAAAAAATTGAACACACCAGCAGTGTGTGAGGAGACCTGAAAGTGGCACATGGCAGAGTGTGGCGATGGAGACAGCAGCAATGGGAGGCCGTACAGGGACCCATGAGAGACTCTGGACCTGGCAGCAGCATGAGGAGGCGGTATAGGGGCCCATGGCAGATTAGGGGCCTGGCAGCAGCTATAGGAGGCCCGTAATCTGCCAGCACCCTATGTCAAAAAATTGAACACACCAGCAGTGTGAGGAGACCTGAAAGTGGCACATGGCAGAGTGTGGCGATGGAGACAGCAGCAATGGGAGGCTGTACAGGGACCCATGACAGACTCTGGACTTGGCAGCAGCATGAGGAGGCGGTATAGGGGCCCATGGCAGATTGGGGGCCTGGCAGCAGCTATGGGAGGCCCGTAATCTGCCAGCACCCTATGTCAAAAAATTGAACACACCAGCAGTGTGTGAGGAGACTTGAAAGTGGCACATGGCAGAGTGTGGCGATGGAGACAGCAGCAATGGGAGGCCGTACAGGGACCCATGACAGACTCTGGACCTGGCAGCAGCATGAGGAGGCGGTACAGGGGCCCATGGCAGATTAGGGGCCTGGCAGCAGCTATGGGAGGCCCGTAATCTGCCAGCACCCTATGTCAAAAAATTGAACACACCATAGTGTGAGGAGACCTGAAAGTGACACATGGCACAGTGTGGCGATGGAGACAGCAGCAATGGGAGGCCGTACAGGGACCCATGAGAGACTCTGGACCTGGCAGCAGCATGAGGAGGCGGTATAGGGGCCCATGGCAGATTAGGGGCAAGGCAGCAGCTATGGGAGGCCCGTAATCTGCCAGCACCCTATGTCAAAAAATTGAACACACCATAGTGTGAGGAGACCTGAAAGTGGCACATGGCAGAGTGTGGCGATGGAGACAGCAGCAATGGGAGGCCGTACAGGGACCCATGAGAGACTCTGGACCTAACAGCAGCATGAGGAGGCGGTATAGGGGCCCATGGCAGATTAGGGGCCTGGCAGCAGCTATGGGAGGCCCGTAATCTGCCAGCACCCTATGTCAAAAAATTGAACACACCAGCAGTGTGTGAGGAGACCTGAAAGTGGCACATGGCAGAGTGTGGCGATGGAGACAGCAGCAATGGGAGGCCGTACAGGGACCCATGAGAGACTCTGGACCTGGCAGCAGCATGAGGAGGCGGTACAGGGGCCCATGGCAGATTAGGGGCCTGGCAGCAGCTATGGGAGGCCCGTAATCTGCCAGCACCCTATGTCAAAAAATTGAACACACCATAGTGTGAGGAGCCCTGAAAGTGGCACATGGCACAGTGTGGCGATGGAGACAGCAGCAATGGGAGGCCGTACAAAGACCCATGAGAGACTCTGGACCTGGCAGCAGCATGAGGAGGCGGTATAGGGGCCCATGGCAGATTAGGGGCCTGGCAGCAGCTATGGGAGGCCCGTAATCTGCCAGCACCCTATGTCAAAAAATTGAACACACCAGCAGTGTGTGAGGAGACCTGAAAGTGGCACATGGCAGAGTGTGGCGATGGAGACAGCAGCAATGGGAGGCCGTACAGGGACCCATGAGAGACTCTGGACCTGGCAGCAGCATGAGGAGGCGGTACAGGGGCCCATGGCAGATTAGGGGCCTGGCAGCAGCTATGGGAGGCCCGTAATCTGCCAGCACCCTATGTCAAAAAATTGAACACACCATAGTGTGAGGAGACCTGAAAGTGGCACATGGCACAGTGTGGCGATGGAGACAGCAGCAATGGGAGGCCGTACAGGGACCCATGACAGACTCTGGACCTGGCAGCAGCATGAGGAGGCGGTATAGGGGCCCATGGCAGATTAGGGGCCTGGCAGCAGCTATGGGAGGCCCGTAATCTGCCAGCACCCTATGTCAAAAAATTGAACACACCATAGTGTGAGGAGACCTGAAAGTGGCACATGGCATGAGACACTGTGGACCTGGCAGCAGCATGAGGAGGCGGTACAGGGGCCCATGGCAGATTAGGGGCCTGGCAGCAGCTATGGGAGGCCCGTAATCTGCCAGCACCCTATGACAAAAAATGGAACCCACCAGCAGTGTGAGGAGACCTGAAAGTGGCACATGGCAGAGTGTGGCGATGGAGACAGCAGCAATGGGAGGCCGTACAGGGACCCATGACAGACTCTGGACCTGGCAGCAGCATGAGGAGGCGGTATAGGGGCCCATGGCAGATTAGGGGCCTGGCAGCAGCTATGGGAGGCCCGTAATCTGCCAGCACCCTATGTCAAAAAATTGAACACACCAGCAGTGTTTGAGGAGATCTGAAAGTGGCACATGGCAGAGTGTGGCGATGGAGACAGCAGCAATGGGAGGCCGTACAGGGACCCATGAGAGACTCTGGACCTGGCAGCAGCATGAGGAGGCGGTACAGGGGCCCATGGCAGATTAGGGGCCTGGCAGCAGCTATGGGAGGCCCGTAATCTGCCAGCACCCTATGTCAAAAAATTGAACACACCATAGTGTGAGGAGACCTGAAAGTGGCACATGGCACAGTGTGGCGATGGAGACAGCAGCAATGGGAGGCCGTACAGGGACCCATGAGAGACTCTGGACCTGGCAGCAGCATGAGGAGGCGGTATAGGGGCCCATGGCAGATTAGGGGCCTGGCAGCAGCTATGGGAGGCCCGTAATCTGCCAGCACCTTATGTCAAAAAATTGAACACACCAGCAGTGTGTGAGGAGACCTGAAAGTGGCACATGGCAGAGTGTGGCGATGGAGACAGCAGCAATGGGAGGCCGTACAGGGACCCATGAGAGACTCTGGACCTGGCAGCAGCATGAGGAGGCGGTATAGGGGCCCATGGCAGATTAGGGGCCTGGCAGCAGCTATGAAAGGCCCGTAATCTGCCAGCACCCTATGTCAAAAAATTGAACACACCATAGTGTGAGGAGACCTGAAAGTGGCACATGGCACAGTGTGGCGATGGAGACAGCAGCAATGGGAGGCCGTACAGGGACCCATGACAGACTATGGACCTGGCAGCAGCATGAGGAGGCGGTATAGGGGCCCATGGCAGATTAGGGGCCAGGCAGCAGGTATGGGAGGCCCGTAATCTGCCAGCACCCTATGTCAAAAAATTGAACACACCATAGTGTGAGGAGACCTGAAAGTGGCACATGGCATGAGACACTGTGGACCTGGCAGCAGTATGAGGAGGCGGTACAGGGGCCCATGGCAGATTAGGGGCCTGGCAGCAGCTATGGGAGGCCTGTAATCTGCCAGCACCCAATGTCAAAAAATTCAACACACCAGCAGAGTGAGGAGACCTGAAAGTGGCACATGGCAGAGTGTGGCGATGGAGACAGCAGCAATGGGAGGCCGTATAGGGACCCATGACAGACTCTGGACTTGGCAGCAGCATGAGGAGGCGGTATAGGGGCCCATGGCAGATTAGGGGCCTGGCAGCAGCTATGGGAGGCCCGTA